>NC_041385.1:794358472-794363429 GCF_002162155.2 Triticum dicoccoides | reverse complement strand
CGTCGGGGTGGCAAAGAACGAGTGCCTGCAGGCTGCTGCGCGCTGGTGGGTGGATAAGGCCACCCTATGCCGACGGCTAAGCCGTCGGCATAGCTGAGGTCGCCACGTGGCAGCTATGCCGACGGCTTAGCCGTAGGCATATTTTTTTAATGATTTTAATAGCTTATATTTTTTCTTCCTTCTGTTTTTTTATTTCATATAAATTTTTGATGTTTTTATAGTCATCAGTTATATTTCTATACACAGAGGGGAGGTGAAGGCGCCACGTGGCATTAACTGCCTTCAAATATTATTAACTGTCTTCAAATATTATTAACCGTGTCATTGCCGTCCGTGAGGGGGGCCACGCACCGGAGACGCGTGCCGCCTCTTCGGACATGCCACAACACCACCCCGCATGTATGAGGGCCCGGTACGACGCTCCGGTGGCATTGCTACCCCCCAGGGCCCCCGTCCCGCCTAACCCTGTAGCGTTTGACCATCGGATCTAGCCCTTTGACTTTGCACGGACGGGATTTGACCAGTGGACCTCTCCACCCGGTTGTGTTAGGTCAGCCCATAGGGACACCTGGGAGCAACATCCGGGCCAAACCCACAGCTACATCCACTCCGTGCAGACCCGACGCGTCCATTTCCCCCCTCCAGGTGCCGCCGGCGGCGGCCTCCATGAGGGGGGGGGGGCACACCCCGGAGACGCGTGCTGGGCGTTTGCAACCGCCTCAACACTTCCAGATTTGTGAGAGGCCGCCTAAGCAAGATTTGACGGTATGCTAGCCCCCGGAGGCCGCCGGCCACAGTCGTAGACGTGCGAAGAGCAATCCGCGTAGTGGGAAGTGTTCAATACTTCTCCATCACAAAAAATTATGAAAAATTACCATCAGTCCTATAGCACATGTGCCCACGTTGTGTAAAAAACTCATGATTTTATCGCGCTCCAAGTATTTAATAATATTCACGCTGCATCGTTACCGCAGAACGTCTACTACCGTTTCATTGCCGTCCGTGAGGGGGGCCACAACCCGGAGACGCGTGCCGCCTCTTCGGACATGCCACAACACCACCCCGCATGTATGAGGGCCCGGTACGACGCTCCGGTGGCATTGCTACCCCCCAGGGCCCCCGTCCCGGCTAACCCTGTAGCGTTTGACCATGGGATCTAGCCCTTTGACTTTGCACGGACGGGCTTTGACCAGTGGACCTCTCCACCCGGTTGTGTTAGGTCGGCCCAGAGGAACACTTTGGAGCAACATCCGGGCCAAACCCACAGCTACATCCACTCCGTGTAGACCCGACGCGTCCGTTTCCCCCCTCCAGGTGCCGCCGGCGGCAGCGTCCGTGAGGGGGGGGGGCACACCCCAGAGACGCGTGCTGGGCGTTTGCAACCGCCTCAACACTTCCAGATTTGTGAGAGGCCGCCTACGCAAGATTTGACGGTATGCTAGCCCCCGGAGGCCGCCGGCCACAGTCGTAGACGTGCGAAGAGCAATCCGCGTAGAGGGAAGTGTTCAGATACTTCTCCATCACAAAAAATTATGAAAAATTACTGTCAGGACCCCGACTCAATGCCACATCGATCTAGCATGTAACACCTCAAATCACTTTGCGGCCTCATGCACGGTATTCCCACGGGTGTCGCCTTACCTTTGCCCGGGACCGTTTGCGCCTTTTGGCACACGTATATGACAGTGTCGCTAGCATCCATATGATAAGGAGCCCGGGCTGACATGGCTAGTCGTAAACCCAAAGTGGCACAGACTTACAGGGACAGGCATCCATGACCCAGCATCGAACGTGTCGGTCATCAGCGAGTGAATCTAGGCTGTAGCACTGGGCTAGCAGGACTCTGGTGAACCGGGCTGTAGCGGGCTAACAGGACTCCGGTATTCATCGCGTGACATTTCCCCGAAGGGACAGACACAGGAACGAAGAAGGACACATGCCGGCCAGCCTAAGTGTTCCGGAGCAGTAGCAAGCTACCATGGCTCGGTGGAAACACTAGGAGACATTTCCCGGTAAGAGAGGCTACTAAAGATAAACAACTAGATGGTCAGATCCCACACATACCAAGCATTTCAATAGCATACACACAATATGCTCGATATGTGCAAGTACAACATGGCATCACAACATGACTCTACGACTCAAGTAATTTATTCAATAGGCTCCGAGGAGCGAGATATTACAAACAGGGGTCTCATGACCCAACATTCAGAGCATACAAATCAAAGCACAAGCGGAAGCTATCATGTCTGGGTACAGACATCTATAAATGAAAAAGGCTGAGAAGCCTGACTATCTATCAGATCCTGCCGAGGGCACAAGATCGTAGCTGAGGTAACAAGCTAAACGTCGAAGTCCACGTGGAACTACTAGTGAGACTGAAGTCTCTCTGCAAAAACATAAAATAGGCAAATGTGAGTACAAATGTACCCAGCAAGACTTACATCAGAACTAACTACATATGCATCATTTTCAACAAGGGGATGGTGGGGTTTAACTGCAGCAAGCCAGCTTTGACTCGGTGGCTATCCTAAACTACGACTGCAAGCGACTCTTTTGAGGTGGCGCACACGAGTCCACATATTCACCATATCAATACACCACTATGGATCCGCTCCCGTCTCCCTACGAGAACGCCATCCATAGCACTCACGCTTATCTTGCGCATTTTAAAGTATCCACTTTCACTTGTCTATGAACTGATATAAGCAATCCAGAAGTCCTTTTCCATGGACACGGCTATTCGAATAGATGATGTTAACCCTGCAGGGGTGTACTTCTTCATACATGTTTCCACCACTTAGCGTCTGCACAAGACATGTGCTCGGCAGACTTCAAGAGAAAGCCGACGTGGGTGTAGACCACGACCTACCTAAACACTCAAGTCTCTAGTCCAGGTTTATCGCCTATTCGGGTTCCATCCATGAGGAGATCCGGCCGGAGTTTCGCTCACAGCCCCAAACGATGTGAACAGGGTTCCCGAGATACCAAACGGGCATCCGGTACACCGTGCCACGTACCTACCGCATCACAGCCCACCCCTACGGTCAGCGCTGTCCACGGCCTCCAGTAAGCTACAAACACCAGAAACTACTTGCAACTCCTGGACAGAGGACTAGGGTGAATAAGAAGTCGAGCGGGGTCATATTTCAGGGCCCAATGCATGGTAGTAGCTGAATCATGGATCACAAACACAGAACTTCAGTTCCTAAGGACGGCTTCAATGAGACAACCCACCATGTACTCCTACATGGCCTCTCACCGCTACCTTTACCAAAACGTGTTCACACACTTAGCTCACACACAGTAGGACATGTTCACACGCCTCTGATTCATCCCCGATGAATCAGACCTGACTCAACTCTAAGCAGTAGCAGGCATGACAACAAACACAAATGAGTAGGCACACCAGGGCTCAAACAACTCCTACTCATGCTAGTGGGTTTCATCTATTTACTGTGGCAATGACAGGTCATGCAAAGGATAAAGGGGTTCAGCTACCGCAGCAAGTAACAGTTGAATCGGTGTTGTCCTAATGCAGTAAAAGAGAGCAGGAGCGAGAGAGTGGGATTTTATCGGAATGAACAAGGGGGTTTTGCTTGCCTGGCACTTCTGAAGATAACATTGAGTCTTCATCAGTGTCAACGATCACATCATCGGTATCACGTCTATCGAGAGGGGACAAATACCGGCAACACAGAAGGGAACACAATCAATGCAATGCACAATATGATGCATGATCATGACATGGCAAAATGAATGTGTTTTGGGCTAATGCAACTAGCAAAAGATTAAATGAAGTTGGTTTGAATACAAGATTCAAATTCAAACTCCATATGTGATTATTCAAATGCCATTTAATTGATTTGTGCTAAACAGCAGCTATAAGTTGTTCTAACATGCATGAAAATGGTACAGATGGATTCCTTGAACTTTTCTGATAATTTTTCATATATAAATTATTTAATTTGGAGTTACGGTTGAATTTCTATGAATTTTAGAAGTTTTAGGCATTTTCTGAAATTTCTTGAATATTAATAAATCCAGAAAATACTTATTGCGTCAGCATTGCGTCACTAGGATGTCAGCAGGTCAACAGACGCTGCTGCTGGTCAAACCTGACCAGTGGGGTCCACTGGTCAGTGACTGGGGCTGCTTAGTGCCGCTGACGGGTGGGCCCAGTCAACGGCCACGCCAGCACGATCAAAACTGACGCGTGGGGCCACTGCAATTAGACTAAACTAAACAGAAAAAATACTAATCCTAATTAGGCGCAGGGGCCCACATGGCAGTGGCTCATAGGGTGATTAGCCCCTAACTAAGTGGCCACATCGGCCCGCCGGAGTTTGGCCGACGGTGACCACAGAGCACGGCGGAGCACGCCGGACTTGCGCTAGGGGCATCGGATTCGCGCGCTGAGGGCACCGGGGCGTAGCCCGGGCTCTCCCGCATCTGATGGGGTAGGTGGGAGGCTGCGGGGACGTCGGGGCTCGCCGGAACGGAGCTCGCGGCGGCGCCGGAGTTCGGTGAGTGCGGGGTTGGCGCTGTGGTGCACGGGAGGGCGAGTTAGGATATGTGTTAGGATCCTGGTGGCTTCCTGAGTGCGGTGACACGCTCCGAGACGAGCTCAAACGGCTGTAGTGACGGCGGTGACGAGGTCAGCGGCGGCCGGAGTTCGGCCGCGACGGAGCTATGGCCTAGAGCTTGCAAACGCGAGGGGAGAGAGAGGGGTTCTCCACGGAGGCTCACCGCGGAGCTGTAGGGAGGGTTAGTGGGCTCGGGGGCGGCCGGAGTGCAGCGAATCGACGGCGACGATCTCCGGTGGCCGAGGAGGGGAACGGTGACGTGGGCGGCGATGCAGGGCTTCCGGAGGGCCGTGGATCGGTGGGGAGGAAGAGAGGGTCGAGGCGGAGCTCGCAAGCACAGCGAGGGGTCGAGGGGGAGACGGTGGCCGCGG
>NC_041385.1:794346133-794358138 GCF_002162155.2 Triticum dicoccoides | reverse complement strand
GCAAACGCGAGGGGAGAGAGAGGGGTTCTGCACGGAGGCTCACCGTGGAGCTGTAGGGAGGGTTAGTGGGCTCGGGGGCGGCCGGAGTGCAGCGAATCGACGGCGACGATCTCCGGTGGCCGAGGAGGGGAACGGCGACGTGGGCGGCGATGCAGGGCTTCCGGAGGGCCGTGGATCGGTGGGGAGGAAGAGAGGGTCGAGGCGGAGCTCGCAAGCACAGCGAGGGGTCGAGGGGGAGACGGTGGCCGCGGCGTTACGGTGGCGCGGCTGCGGCTGCGCTCGGCGAGTGAGGGAGAGCAGAGGGGAGGAGGGGGTGCAGAGAGAGAGAGAGGGGCGGTCAGGGGGGGTGTCGTGGCTTCACCAGGGCGTCGAGGGGGAAGCGGCAAGAAGGAGGTGGCCGGGACGCGTGCCGGCGCGCTGCGGCCACACACCCTCGTGCCCACTGGCACGAGGTTGAGGATGACTGGCACATGGGCCTGGTGGGCTGGCTTCTCTGCTGGGCCAGGTAAGTAACAGGTACCCCCTCCTTCTCTGTTTCTATTTTAATTGTTGTTTTCTATTTATTTCAATCTGTTTTGATTTAGTTCAAGCACTAAATCATTTTTGTTTCTTCCAATAATTTTTGCAGGGACTGAAAGTAATATTCTAGAGCCCCTCACAAAATATCAGAATTATTGAAGCATTAAAAATATATATAACATATATTTGCTCCAACTCAAATACAATATGTGTTAATTCAAAAGTCCAGAATGGCCTAGAAATATGTGCATCATTTTTGGCAGAGGTTTTCACCTTTACCAGAAATCATGAACATTTTCAGGGGGCATTTTGGGTTCATTGAAAAAGATTTTATTTTGACCCTAGTTGAATTGATTTAATGCTAGGGTTTGAGCATCCCCATTTCAATTTTAGGCAAAAATTTAAACATGATGCAACACATGACTAGCTAGCTCAGAGCAAACCAGAAGCTAGGGATGTGACAACTCACCCCCACTAAACAAGAATCTCGTCTCGAGATTCAAGCGTAGGGTAAGGTGAAAGGGAAACGCAGCTAGCATAATCTTCACGATCCAGGTTGTACTTCGAATGAACGTTGATTCATTCACCATCATTGCCTTGATGTCTTGCTTCGAGAACTTCAGCTAATCATGACAAGAAGGGGAAAGGAAAACTCTAGAAGGATCGAACTTCTTGAAGGTCGAACAACTCACGGAATGAGACATAGAACCATCTCTCGGGTTGAGACACGAGATACACATCAAGAGGGGTGGAGGAAACGGATGATGAAGGTTCACTAGGTAGACAACAATTCCACAGCTAAGAAGGTGGTAAACGATTGTCAACGTAGCGAGGAGTTGAGTTGCCATGATACCACGACGAAACATCCTGGAGGAGGGTGATTCGTAGATTATCCCCCTTAAGTGGCAAAAAGAATTACCTTTGATACAGAGATCATTGAAACTCTTTAAACCAGCCTAAGGCAATTCTTGAGCTATCATTTAGAGGGGGTCGGTAGAATGGCATACTCGGACTTGGATGATGTGGATTACCTTGTTGAAGACAACGCAATGGATGATTCTTGCTTATCACCGGAAATGGAAGAGACCCATGGTAGAATGGCACATTGGCGGTGCAGGCTGGGAACAAAATGCAAATGCTGGGAATGATTCTGGTAACTGGGGAAGAACCCAACATTAGAGAGTGAATTCACTATGGAAGTGGTTATAGCATAACCGACGAGACTAGGAGCAATCCCGGTTAGTGCCGGCGATAATACCTAGCGCTTGTGCGTGCTCTCAAGAACTTGAGCATTTCCACATTCATCAAGGTTTTACCAACATCCGTGTCAAGGATCCTGGCAACACAACATACTACCATGATGAATGGTGATGGAGGATGCAAATGCAAAGGGAGATAACACCTTCTCCGATTTCACCCTAGCGAGGCAAAGGAAATAAAATCTGGATGATCGACCGAGAGACATTTAGCACTCCGCTTCTAATGTTCTCCTTGATGTGCTAGTGTAACCCATTCATAGATATGGTTTGATATCTAGAGCATCAAGTAAAAAGGTCGGACTACGGAACACAGAAATCCATAGGGCAACTAGGGAGTAATCCTACGAAATCCCTATGGGGAGGTGGCCAACTTCTTCAATCAAGATACTACAATTATAGGTCTTCCGGCTGGGTGTGTTGGCCACGACATTCACTTTACCGGTTATCGAGGGACCAATATTATAGTTCTTGGAAAATGTTCCAATCATCATATCTGCCTGAGATTCAGATCTGGTTGGTGTCAGAATATTCCAGACTCATCGAGTCTAGGAAGAAAAATGAAAGTTTGCAACACAAATCGACGAGATGACGTTGCGAGATTCTCGGGAAATGAACTACGATAGCAAGCTCCAGAACATGAGCTGGATCTGCTACAAACATGTGAACACGTAGTCCCAGACAAGCATGGCCACGTAGTAGTCTTATAATTAAACACTACCCAGTTCAGGTGGGGAACCATCATCGAGGATATCGAAGTCTTTACGCAAGTCCATGGATTAGATCCCGAGCATAGACTTCTTTTCCTTGAACAAGTCAATCAGTGGCTTGGTGTGCTAGGATATACATATGGAATGGAGGTTGCAAGTCTCTGAACCACCGAATACTTCGCACGTATGCATGACTGATTTGGGATGATTCCAAAGGAAACAACATTGACTTTCTCGAGTCCACGGCGGCAACTTGCATCAGATGCACATGAATTAAAGGAAGTCACTACCTTCATCCAAACATATGCTTCATGAGCTAGCATGAACAAATGCTTTCAAAAGTTTCCAACACTAACTTAATATCCAACAAAATCATGGAGGAGATAAAGATGTTGTCAATGGGCTCAACAACAACTCATCGGAATTTCCATATCACTGGACTTCCACCATCATGTGAACACGGTGATAGCATTGGTCAGACCAAAGATGTAATGGTGTATGCTCGAGGGATCGACCACGAGTAGGACAACATTACGAGCATCGTTGGTACTGATTTGATTTGACGATAGCCCACACTCAAATCAAGGGATAGATAAGACAATAGGTCCAACAACTGATCACAGGGACCAATCGATGAAGATATCATCTTTCTTCAACACACACTACACAAGAATATCCCTTTGGAACGAACTAAGTCAGACAAGCTTTTATCTTCCAACTCTCCAAGTTGTTGTCCAGCTTAACCAACTAGCTCAGGGATATCTAACACCGATTCTTGGAAAGAAGGTGGTTCATAAGAAACCAACTTGATCACGAACTCAACATAGCGGTCAGGTGACAACCTGGTAATACTTCTGAGAAGACATTCAGAAAATCACGAACCACCGGTATGTTACTAAGCTCGAGAACAATCTCGCTTTTGAAGGCAAGACGATATAATCAAATGAGTGAGGACTTGACAAGATCCTAACTCATCAATCGAAGGGTGCACCGAAATAAGGACTAGGTAGCATAATCAACCTTAGAATGATGATTCAAAACCAACACGCTAAGAATGAAATTATTGTCCATTAACTCCCAAGCAACAAGGTTGCTAGGAGTATTGAATTCACACATCACGATTCACTTGTCGGCCTTCCGGTTGCGACAACACGGAACCGAGGGATGAATAATGATGGCGAGAAGTATCACTACATCAAGAATTCACAAGAGCCGGTGCAATCCTCATGAAAATCCTGACATAAGACGGTAATACTTCAGGGTAGAACAGAATCAAAAGCTGGATTAGCAATTTGTTCTGCGGAGCACAACTTCTTTGACCCAATCCTGGATATGGAAGAGGTACTGGAGTTTGTTTTTCCTAGTCATTCCGCGATAGAATGGCTTGACGGACCACAAGGGTAATAGGCATCGATAAACGAACGCACGCATACTCTTGACTATCAATTGATAGACGAAGGTCAGAAACAACTAAGATGGGACAACTCAAAAGAACATATGATTTTCTGAGTTGTGGATGCATAGATTAGTATGTCGAACCAAGTTCAACATATTTCTTCCGGATAACCCATGCAGAAAGGTTGAGCTGGCAGAGTCACAATATAGCATGGAGAACTCATCGACAGCACTCTTGTTGTCATCTTTTGGTTCAGAAGAACTCCTGCCAAGAATGGTTCATGGTAATTGGAAGAAGGGTGTACCACGAACCTCGAGGACTATCGCAAGGTTACTACTATCCTAAAGGGACTAGCAAACACTATCAACATGAAGTAAGTAGAGTGAATCTCGGGTTCAAGAACCCAGGAATAGAATACCTACTACTAAGTAGCATCACGGAATGCTTTCGAGAATGATGGCCAGAATCAACACACTGGAAACACAAATCATGGCTAAATTACTAGATGATCCCCTAAGACACCTAGGGTCATAATAGTAACTCCAACATAATGTCAAGGCAATAGAATACCTCAACTCAACAATTAGTGTGACTGAGCTGGCATAAGGAGCATCGAAACCAGAGGGAAAGGATTTTGCAAATGCATCAGACTATTTAGAAACCTAGGATGACTCGGACAGCATAACGGCTGTAAATGCTCAGAAAAGATTTGAGATATTCACAAAAAATGGTGGCATAACCACTCAGAAGCACAATATCAAGGTTTCGAGATCAACAATTAACATACGGAAGATAGTAGGAACTGAACTGGGGCTTGAATCAACAATCTTATAAGTCTACGGATTAGTAACACGTGATCCTAATAGAAAGAAGAGATAGCCTAGTTCTTAATCCCCGTAGAAGAGAAGATGATGACTCAGATCAGAAGGCCATGAGGTATAAGGAGTAAAAAGAGCCTTACGTTCCATCCCACAATCAATTCCCTTACATATAAATAAAGCATTTCTAGACTCAACTTCAACCAGTTTGGCTTGGTAATCCTACAGGCAGTCAAGCTCTGATACCAACGCTGTCAGGACCCCGACTCAATGCCACATCGATCTAGCATGTAACACCTCATATCACTTTGCGGCCTCACGCACGGTATTCCCACGGGTGTCGCCTTACCTTTGCTCGGGACCGTTTGCGCCTTTTGGCACACGTATATGACAGTGTCGCTAGCATCCATATGATAAGGAGCCCGGGCTGACATGGCTAGTCGTAAACCCAAAGTGGCACAGACTTACAGGGACAGGCATCCATGACCCAGCATCGAACGTGTCGGTCATCAGCGAGTGAATCCAGGCTGTAGCACTGGGCTAGCAGGACTCCGGTGAACCGGGCTGTAGCGGGCTAACAGGACTCCGGTATTCATCGCGTGACATTTCCCCGAAGGGATAGACACAGGAACGAAGAAGGACACATGCCGGCCAGCCTAAGTGTTCCGGAGCAGTAGCAAGCTACCATGGCTCGGTGGAAACACTAGGAGACATTTCCCCGTAAGAGAGGCTACTAAAGATAAACAACTAGATGGTCAGATCCCACACATACCAAGCATTTCAATAACATACACACAATATGCTCGATATGTGCAAATACAACATGGCATCACAACATGACTCTATGACTCAAGTAATCTATTCAATAGGCTCCGAGGAGCGAGATATTACAAACATGGGTCTCATGACCCAACATTCAGAGCATACAAATCAAGCACAAGCGGAAGCTATCATGTCTGAGTACAGACATCTATAAATGAAAAAGGCTGAGAAGCCGACTATCTACCAAATCCTGCCGAGGCACAAGATCGTAGCTGAGGTAACAAGCTAAACGTCGAAGACCACGCGGAAATACTAGTGAGACTGAAATCTCTGCAAAAACATAAAATAGGCAAACGTGAGTACAAATGTACCCAGCAAGACTTACATCAGAACTATCTACATATGCATCATTATCAACAAAGGGATGGTGGGGTTTAACTGCAGCAAGCCAGCTTTGACTCGGTGGCTATCCTAAACTACGACTGCAAGCGACTCTTTTGAGGTGGCGCACACGAGTCCACATATTCACCATATCAATACACCACTATGGATCCACTCTCGTTCCCCTACGAGAACGCCATCCATAGCACTCACGCTTATCTTGCGTATTTTAGAGTATCCACTTTCACTTGTCTATGAACTGATATAAGCAACCCAGAAGTCCTTTTCCGCGGACACGGCTATTCGAATAGATGATGATAACCCTGCAGGGGTGTACTTCTTCATACATGTTTCCACCACTTAGCGTCTGCACACGACATGTGCTCGGCAGACTTCAAGCGAAAGCCGACGTGGGTGTAGACCACGACCTACCTAAACACTCAAGTCTCTAGTCCAGGTTTATCGCCTATTCGGGTTCCATCCATGAGGAGATCCGGCCGGAGTTTTGCTCACAGCCCCAAACGATGTGAACAGGGTTCCCGAGATACCAAACGGGCATCCGGTACACCGTGCCACGTACCTACCGCATCACAGCCCACCCCTACGGTCAGCGCTGTCCACGGCCTCCAGTAAGCTACAAACACCAGAAACTACTTGCAACTCCTGGACAGAGGACTAGGGTGAATAAGAAGTCGAGCGGGGTCATATTTCAGGGCCCAATGCATGGTAGTAGCTGAATCATGGATCACAAACACAGAACTTCAGTTCCTAAGGACGGCTTCAATGAGACAACCCACCATGTACTCCTACATGGCCTCTCACCGCTACCTTTACCAAAACGTGTTCACACACTTAGCTCACACACAGTAGGACATGTTCACACGCCTCTGATTCATCCCCGATGAATCAGACCTGACTCAACTCTAAGCAGTAGCAGGCATGACAACAAACACAAATGAGTAGGCACACCAGGGCTCAAACAACTCCTACTCATGCTAGTGGGTTTCATCTATTTACTGTGGCAATGACAGGTCATGCAAAGGATAAAGGGGTTCAGCTACCGCAGCAAGTAACAGTTGAATCGGTGTTGTCCTAATGCAGTAAAAGAGAGCAGGAGCGAGAGAGTGGGATTTTATCGGAATGAACAAGGGGGTTTTGCTTGCCTGGCACTTCTGAAGATAACATTGAGTCTTCATCAGTGTCAACGATCACATCATCGGTATCACGTCTATCGAGAGGGGACAAATACCGGCAACACAGAAGGGAACACAATCAATGCAATGCACAATATGATGCATGATCATGACATGGCAAAATGAATGTGTTTTGGGCTAATGCAACTAGCAAAAGATTAAATGAAGTTGGTTTGAATACAAGATTCAAATTCAAACTCCATATGTGATTATTCAAATGCCATTTAATTGATTTGTGCTAAACAGCAGCTATAAGTTGTTCTAACATGCATGAAAATGGTACAGATGGATTCCTTGAACTTTTCTGATAATTTTTCATATATAAATTATTTAATTTGGAGTTACGGTTGAATTTCTATGAATTTTAGAAGTTTTAGGCATTTTTTGAAATTTCCTGAATATTAATAAATCCAGAAAATACTTATTGCGTCAGCATTGCGTCACTATGACGTCAGCAGGTCAACAGACGCTGCTGCTGGTCAAACCTGACCAGTGGGGTCCACTGGTCAGTGACTGGGGCTGCTTAGTGCCGCTGACGGGTGGGCCCAGTCAACGGCCACGCCAGCACGGTCAAAACTGACGCGTGGGGCCACTGCAATTAGACTAAACTAAACAGAAAAAATACTAATCCTAATTAGGCGCAGGGGCCCACATGGCAGTGGCTCATAGGGTGATTAGCCCCTAACTAAGTGGCCACATCGGCCCGCCGGAGTTTGGCCGGCGGTGACCACAGAGCACGGCGGAGCACGCCGGACTTGCGCTAGGGGCATCGGATTCGCGCGCTGAGGGCACCGGGGCGTAGCCCGGGCTCTCCCGCATCTGATGGGGTAGGTGGGAGGCTGCGGGGACGTCGGGGCTCGCCGGAACGGAGCTCGCGGCGGCACCGGAGTTCGGTGAGTGCGGGGTTGGCGCTGTGGTGCACGGGAGGGCGAGTTAGGATATGTGTTAGGCTCCTGGTGGCTTCCTGAGTGCGGTGACACGCTCCGAGACGAGCTCAAACGGCTGTAGTGATGGCGGTGACGAGGTCAGCGGTGGCCGGAGTTCGGCCGCGGCGGAGCTATGGCCTAGAGCTTGCAAACGCGAGGGGAGAGAGAGGGGTTCTGCACGGAGGCTCACCGTGGAGCTGTAGGGAGGGTTAGTGGGCTCGGGGGCGGCCGGAGTGCAGCGAATCGACGGCGACGATCTCCGGTGGCCGAGGAGGGGAACGGCGACGTGGGCGGCGATGCAGGGCTTCCGGAGGGCCGTGGATCGGTGGGGAGGAAGAGAGGGTCGAGGCGGAGCTCGCAAGCACAGCGAGGGGTCGAGGGGGAGACGGTGGCCGCGGCGTTACGGTGGCGCGGCTGCGGCTGCGCTCGGCGAGTGAGGGAGAGCAGAGGGGAGGAGGGGGTGCAGAGAGAGAGAGAGGGGCGGTCAGGGGGGGTGTCGTGGCTTCACCAGGGCATCGAGGGGGAAGCGGCAAGCAGGAGGTGGCCGGGACGCGTGCCGGCGCGCTGCGGCCACACACCCTCGTGCCCACTGGCACGAGGTTGAGGATGACTGGCACATGGGCCTGGTGGGCTGGCTTCTCTGCTGGGCCAGGTAAGTAACAGGTACCCCCTCCTTCTCTGTTTCTATTTTAATTGTTGTTTTCTATTTATTTCAATCTGTTTTGATTTAGTTCAAGCACTAAACCATTTTTGTTTCTTCCAATAATTTTTGCAAGGACTGAAAGTAATATTCTAGAGCCCCTCACAAAATATCAGAATTATTGAAGCATTAAAAATATATATAACATATATTTGCTCCAACTCAAATACAATATGTGTTAATTCAAAAGTCCAGAATGGCCTAGAAATATGTGCATCATTTTTGGCAGAGGTTTTCACCTTTACCAGAAATCATGAACATTTTCAGGGGGCATTTTGGGTTCATTGAAAAAGATTTTATTTTGACCCTAGTTGAATTGATTTAATGCTAGGGTTTGAGCATCCCCATTTCAATTTTAGGCAAAAATTTAAACATGATGCAACACATGACTAGCTAGCTCAGAGCAAACCAGAAGCTAGGGATGTGACAATTACCATCAGTCCTATAGCACATGTGCCCACGTTGTGTAAAAAACTCATGATTTTATCGCGCTCCAAGTATTTAATAATATTCACGCTGCATCGTTACCGCAGAACGTCTACTACCGTTTCATTGCCGTCCGTGAGGGGGGCCACAACCCGGAGACGCGTGCCGCCTCTTCGGACATGCCACAACACCACCCCGCATGTATGAGGGCCCGGTACGACGCTCCGGTGGCATTGCTACCCCCCAGGGCCCCCGTCCCGGCTAACCCTGTAGCGTTTGACCACGGGATCTAGCCCTTTGACTTTGCACGGACGGGCTTTGACCAGTGGACCTCTCCACCCGGTTGTGTTAGGTCGGCCCAGAGGAACACTTTGGAGCAACATCCGGGCCAAACCCACAGCTACATCCACTCCGTGTAGACCCGACGCGTCCGTTTCCCCCCTCCAGGTGCCGGCGGCGGCAGCGTCCGTGAGGGGGGGGCACACCCCGGAGACGCGTGCTGGGCGTTTGCAACCGCCTCAACACTTCCAAATTTGTGAGAGGCCGCCTACGCAAGATTTGACGGTATGCTAGCCCCCGGAGGCCGCCGGCCACAGTCGTAGACGTGCGAAGAGCAATCCGCGTAGAGGGAAGTGTTCTGATACTTCTCCATCACAAAAAATTATGAAAAATTACCATCAGTCCTATAGCACATGTGCCCACGTTGTGTAAAAAACTCATGATTTTATCGCGCTCCAAGTATTTAATAATATTCACGCTGCATCGTTACCGCAGAATGTCTACTACCGTTTCATTGCCGTTCGTGAGGGGGGCCACAACCCGGAGACGCGTGCCGCCTCTTCGGACATGCCACAACACCACCCCGCATGTATGAGGGCCCGGTACGATGCTCCGGTGGCATTGCTACCCCCAGGGCCCCCGTCCCGGCTAACCCTGTAGCGTTTGACCACGGGATCTAGCCCTTTGACTTTGCACGGACGGGCTTTGACCAGTGGACCTCTCCACCCGGTTGTGTTAGGTCGGCCCAGAGGAACACTTTGGAGCAACATCCGGGCCAAACCCACAGCTACATCCACTCCGTGTAGACCCGACGCGTCCGTTTCCCCCCTCCAGGTGCCGGCGGCGGCGGCGTCCGTGAGGGGGGGGGGCACACCCCAGAGACGCGTGCTGGGCGTTTGCAACCGCCTCAACACTTCCAGATTTGTGAGAGGCCGCCTACGCAAGATTTGACGGTATGCTAGCCCCCGGAGGCCGCCGGCCACAGTCGTAGACGTGCGAAGAGCAATCCGCGTAGAGGGAAGTGTTCAGATACTTCTCCATCACAAAAAATTATGAAAAATTACCATCAGTCCTATAGCACATGTGCCCACATTGTGTAAAAAACTTATGATTTTATCGCGCTCCAAGTATTTAATAATATTCACGCTGCATCGTTACCGCAGAACGTCTACTACCGTTTCATTGCCGTCCGTGAGGGGGGCCACAACCCGGAGACGCGTGCCGCCTCTTCGGACATGCCACAACACCACCCCGCATGTATGAGGGCCCGGTACGACGCTCCGGTGGCATTGCTACCCCCCAGGGCCCCCGTCCCGGCTAACCCTGTAGCGTTTGACCACGGGATCTAGCCCTTTGACTTTGCACGGACGGGCTTTGACCAGTGGACCTCTCCACCCGGTTGTGTTAGGTCGGCCCAGAGGAATACTTTGGAGCAACATCCGGGCCAAACCCACAGCTACATCCACTCCGTGTAGACCCGACGCGTCCGTTTCCCCCCTCCAGGTGCCGGCGGCGGCGGCGTCCGTGAGGGGGGGGGGGCACACCCCGGAGACGCGTGCTGGGCGTTTGCAACCGCCTCAACACTTCCAGATTTGTGAGAGGCCGCCTACGCAAGATTTGACGGTATGCTAGCCCCCGGAGGCCGCCGGCCACAGTCGTAGACGTGCGAAGAGCAATCCGCGTAGAGGGAAGTGTTCAGATACTTCTCCATCACAAAAAATTATGAAAAATTACCATCAGTCCTATAGCACATGTGCCCACGTTGTGTAAAAAACTCATGATTTTATCGCGCTCCAAGTATTTAATAATATTCACGCTGCATCGTTACCGCAGAACGTCTACTACCGTTTCATTGCCGTCCGTGAGGGGGGCCACAACCCGGAGACGCGTGCCGCCTCTTCGGACATGCCACAACACCACCCCGCATGTATGAGGGCCCGATACGACGCTCCGGTGGCATTGCTACCCCCCCGGGCCCCCGTTCCGGCTAACCCTGTAGCGTTTGACCACGGGATCTAGCCCTTTGACTTTGCACGGACGGGCTTTGACCAGTGGACCTCTCCACCCGGTTGTGTTAGGTCGGCCCAGAGGAACACTTTGGAGCAACATCCAGGCCAAACCCACAGCTACATCCACTCCGTGTAGACCCGACGCGTCCGTTTCCCCCCTCCAGGTGCCGGCGGCGGCGGCGTCCGTGAGGGGGGGGGCACGCCCCGGAGACGCGTGCTGGGCGTTTGCAACCGCCTCAACACTTCCAGATTTGTGAGAGGCCGCCTACGCAAGATTTGACGGTATGCTAGCCCCCGGAGGCCGCCGGCCACAGTCGTAGACGTGCGAAGAGCAATCCGCGTAGAGGGAAGTGTTCAGATACTTCTCCATCACAAAAAATTATGAAAAATTACCATCAGTCCTATAGCACATGTGCCCACGTTGTGTAAAAAACTCATGATTTTATCGCGCTCCAAGTATTTAATAATATTCACGCTGCATCGTTACCGCAGAACGTCTACTACCGTTTCATTGCCGTCCGTGAGGGGGGCCACAACCCGGAGACGCGTGCCGCCTCTTCGGACATGCCACAACACCACCCCGCATGTATGCGGGCCCGGTACGACGCTCCGGTGGCATTGCTACCCCCC
>NC_041385.1:794283703-794345490 GCF_002162155.2 Triticum dicoccoides | reverse complement strand
CGTGAGGGGGGGGGGCACACCCCGGAGACGCGTGCCGCCTCTTCGGACATGCCACAACACCACCCCGCATGTATGAGGGCCCTCTACGACGCTCCGGTGGCATTGCTACCCCCCAGGGCCCCCGTCCCGCCTAACCCTGGAGCGGTTGACCACGAGATCTAGCCTTCTGACTTCCCACGGACGGGCTTTGACCAGTGGACCCCTCCACCCGGTTGTGTTAGGTCGGCCCAGAGGGACACCCGGGAGCAACATCCGGGCAAAAACCACATCTACATCCACTCCGTGTAGACCCGACGCGTCCGTTTCCCCCCTCCAGGTGCCGGCGGCGGCGCCGTCCATGAGGGGGGGCACACCGCGGATGTGAGGGGGGTCACTCTCTGGAGACGGGTGTCGGGCGTTTGCAACTGCCACAAAACTTCTGTCAGCATAGCTGTTTTTGATTTTAATAAAATATAAGGATCTATATTTAAAAGAACATGACCGCACATTATTAACGTGCTCGAAAAAATACAAACTATATATATATATTCATAATATATGAAAAAAATACAAACTACATATATATTCATATGTATGTTTATATTTAACATGCTACATGTTAGTTGATATAATAATACACAAAAAAAGCATTAAAAAATATGTACGGAAAAAAATCTAACTATGCCGACGGCCTAGCCGTCGGCATAGATCCGACCAGCGTGCCGCGGATCACTGACGTGGCAGATATGCCGACGGCAGCCATCGGCATAGCCTCTGCATGGTGCGGCCTGGATCAATGACGTGGCCTGCGGACCTATGCCGACGGCCCCTCATCTAGGCCGTCGGCATAGCTCTGACGCCGTTTGCCAGGGGGTGGCCGGGCCCCACGTGTATGCCGACGGCCTTCGTAAGCCGACGGTAGCTGTCGGCGTATATGTAGCTAGGCCGACGGCCGTTCTATGCCGACGGGTGCCGTCGGCTTATCTCTGCATAGCCCGACGGCCTTTGTACGCCGACGGCCAGAACCAGGCTGTCGGCATATCTCTGGAGAAGCCGACGGGGGCCGTCGGCATTGTTCTGGCCGTCGGGGTATGGCCCTGTTCCGGTAGTGATACCACCATATCTTCGATAGAATAGCTTGCCTTACTCTATTTAAACATGCTGCATCAGATAGGTGGTAGCCACATAAACATATATAAAGAGTGTTAGAGGAGAATGGAAAACATATGAGAAAACATGGGAATATGAGACATCAGGAGCGGTTGTCGAATGAGCTATATCGGGGCCAGACCAAGTAGGTTGGGTGCTTCAAGTACGAAGGGAGCGCCTGCAGATGTTTGGCTGGTGGCGCAAGTAGGCTGTCCAGCTCTTGCATGCTCAGGAATCCAGCCCATATGAACCAACCAACTTTACCTTGGCATAGATCATATGGGGGTCGGAGGCATCTACCAATGTCTGGAGCAGCTGAACAATAAGCTAAACCTCTACCATGGGCCACCGGATTGGATCCCAGGTCGCCGTGGTGGGAGGAGAATTTGCACTTAGCCAGACGACAGAAGGAGAATTCCAATATGTGTTTCCACGGCTATTGAAGACATGCTTGTAGTTGATGCTTTCGATGTGCAGTTGGCTATTCCACCACCACCTCCCCTACCCCGCGGCAGCTATTCTGGGTGAGACGAGAGTTGGTGGCGAGTGACGACGAACTCGTTCACTGCGAATCCCGCACGAAAAAACGGAGAAACTAAACCGGAAAAACAACTGCATCCCATGAACCAGTCCCAACTCTTCCACTTTAGAGAGCATGCTACCTCCTCTAGGAGTAATGATCTTATGAGATGCACTTCGTTGATATCCAGGGGTCATTCCATATGCTGATTTTTAAACTAGTCCCAACTCTTCAAATACAACCCCTTTTGAATGTTTATATAGCTGCTACTATACTCTGCCACGTAAATGAAGATCCCTTCTTTGGTCCTGCTTTGAGAATATTACTCCCTCTGTAAGTAGTGATCTAAACGCTTTTATATTAGTTTACGGAGGGAGTACCATCTAAATAGTATTTAGCTCGAAGCACTTGCGCGCATAAAGAGTCTGGGTTCTGGATTAGTGGTCAACGCTACTTTGCTAACATAGTAAGATTGAAACTGTGAAGGTCCCTAAAACCCAATTCCCTGAGAGTTGGTGGCGAGGCGACGAACTCGTTCACCACGAACCCCGCATGAAAAAAGGAAAAAAATTTCCGTGCAGACCGGTTGTAAACCTCCATCTGTGCATACCCGGAACCATCAGCTGCCACGTGGCCAACCAGAAAATCGGACAACACTCTCCATGCGCTTCTTACGTCCGCTCGACAGCGGTTGCTCGGCTCCCGATCGTGAATGTTCCCAGCTCATTTCCTTCGGCTCAGGCGGCTCAGGAAGGCTACGATCATCTCCCCCACGAGAACGGATCTGGCGAGCAGAAAGTGGCGGCGGCGGCACTTTCCTCCACCCCCTGTCCACGGCTGCGACTTGGCCTCCGCCATCGACACGGCCTACTCACCATCACTGTCGCCTGCAAGATGTCGTCGGGGGAGACTACGGATCACGCGGATCTGGCGCACGTGTTCGAGTTGTTTGATTGAAACTGACGACAACGTCACACGGGGGAGCTGGAAGACTCCGGCCGCCAAGCTGGGCAACCCTATGCCGTGTATCATCGGATTTGTGACGTGTATCTCATGTAAAATGATGTCCGATTGATCTTATAATGCTTGCTTGATGCGTGCATCATTTTCTGTCCGTGTGATCTATGTGTATGCACTGATTTGTCCAACGCCGGGGAGGAGGCTGCGGGAGGCGTGGGTGTGTCGGCTGGACCTGGAGACGGCGGTGGTGGAGATGGTTGGGTGTTGGAGAGCGGATGGGTAGTCTGCCATGGCAGCATGATCTCAGGAGCAGATGGCTCGTCCGCCATGGCCGCCGAATCACGAGTCGCAGGCTTTGGAGCCGAGCGTGGGGATACAAACGAGCCGAGGCAGTTAGGAGTGGGCGAACGATCGACGTGCGATGCATCGGAAGGACACATGGTAGCAGATCCCCTTAGGTACGCACGGGAGCCAGTTTACAGAGATTTTTTGTCCAAGAGGACCCTTGGCCAACGAAATTGTCAAGAAAGACTAACCGTGGATAGATTTGACAAAAAAGACCCCCGGACCGTGGCGGCAGGTGCGGCAGGCGACACGTGGCACCTGTCGCCACGCCAGGAGGCGGCAGGACCAGCCGCCACAGCAGGAGGCAGCCGGCCGGCGAAACGGATTACGCAGAGTGCCCCTGAGCCGTGACGGAACGGGCCAGGCGTGGTGGGCCACGCCGCCACTAGACCAGGCGGCCTCCCCTGGCGCGGTCGCTGGCGGGCCGACAGCCTCTGCTGCGCCCGGGCCCCGCCAGTGGGCCTCGCCACCACTGCCGCAGGCGGCCTCCTCCTGGCGCGCTGGCTGGCCGACAGCCTCTGCTACGCGCGGGCCGAGGCGCAGGCCAGGCCGCCACTGTTGCTGGCGGCATCATTTATTATGCATGCACGGGAAAACAACACTGATTCCGTGACTGACGGCGCTGATTTCGATACAAACTTTGCTCATTCCGATGATTCAAAAATTGATGCTGATAGCCTGCTTTTGCTTGTTTTTCTTGAGTCATGCGCACGTTCTCTGTTGCAGACTTAACTAATTCCCACGCGTGTGCTGGCTATTGCTTGAGAGGACGCGATGGCACTGCAGAAATACACTCACTCATTGCGATTAACAGACGCACTTTAATTCCAACAAAGAAAAAATTTATTATCGCTGATGGTTTTGGGGTAGCTATTTTGTGTCAAATTATGTCTCATTCTTTTCAATCGGCTTGTCAATGGCTAATTTAGTTCATAAGTCGTACCTCGTGAAAAAACTCGAAGAATTACCAACAAAAAGTAAGGGGAACGATTTCACGCCTACACAGAAGATTTGGCCGGTCGCTCGCACGTCGTCGGATGAGAAGGATCCCACGTCTCCAGACCCGCACGCTGCAAATAGCTTGGATTTTCCTTATCTCTTCACACACTTTCTCCTTCACTTGTCGTCATCCTCACACAAGCGTGGGACCTCGCACGACATGGAAGCTCAGTCCACCACCACCACGGGACCCGCTCCCTTTGTCCCGTTTTCAGCTCCACGCCGGCAAGCCGGACGCGCATCCCCGCAACACCGATGTGGCATCCATTCCGTCCATCCCTTCTTGCCTCGTTGTCGCCATTGACAGCAACCACCCCAGACATGCCCCACGCTGCTCCGGCGAGCGCCTCCCTCCTCCTATGCTGGAATTGTTGGAAATATGCCATAGAGGCAATAATAAAATGATTATTATTATATTTCCTTATTCATGATAATTGTCTATCATTCATGCTATAATTGTGTTATCCGGAAATCGTAATACATGTGTGAATACATAGACCACAACATGTCCCTAGTGAGCCTCTAGTTGACTAGCTCGTTGATCAACTGATAGTCATGGTTTCCTGACTATGGACATTGGATGTCGTTGATAATGGGATCACATCATTAGGAGAATGATGTGATGGACAAGACCCAATCCTAAGCATAGCACAAGGTCATGTAGTTCGTTTGCTAGAGCTTTTCCAATGTCAAGTATCTTTTCCTTAGACCATGAGATCGTGTAACTCCCGGATACCGTAGGAGTGCTTTGGGTGGACCAAACGTCACAACGTAACTGGGTGACTATAAAGGTATACTACGGGTATCCCCGAAAGTGTCTGTTGGGTTGACACGGACCGAGACTGGGATTTGTCACTCCGTATGACGGAGAGGTATCTCTGGGCCCACTCGGTAATGCATCATCATAATGAGCTCAAAGTGACCAAGTGTTTGGTCACGGGATCATGCATTACGGTACGAGTAAAGTGACTTGTCGGTAACGAGATTGAACGAGGTATTGGGATAACGACGATCGAATCTCGGGAAAGTAACGTACCGATTGACAAAGGGAATTGTATACGGGGTTACTTGAATCCTCGACATCGTGGTTTATCCAATGAGATCATCGAGGAGCATGTTGGAGCCAACATGGATATCCAAATCCCGCTGTTGGTTATTGACCGGAGAGTCGTCTCGGTCATGTCTGCACGTCTCCCGAACCCGTAGGGTCTACACACTTAAGGTTCGGTGACGCTAGGGTTGTAGAGATATTAGTATGCAGTAACCCGAAAGTTGTTCGGAGTCCCAGATGAGATCCCGGACGTTACGAGGAGTTCCAGAATGGTCCAGAGGTGAAGAATTATATATAGGAAGTCAGGTTTCGGCCATCGGGAAAGTTTCGGGGGTCACCGGTATTGTACCGGGACCACTGGAAGGGTCCCGGGGGTCCACCGGGTGGGACCACCTATCCCGGAGGGCCCCATGGGCTGAAGTGAGAGGGAAACCAGCCCCTGGTGGGCTGGTGTGCCCCCCCTTGGCCCTCCTGCGCCTAGGGTTGGAAACCCTAGGGGTGGGGGCGCCTCCACTTGGCTTGGGGGGCAGGCCACCCCCTTGGCCGCCGCCCCCCTTGGAGATTGGATCTCCTAGGGCCGCCCCCCCTAGGGGCCCTATATAAAGAGGGGGGAGGGAGGGCAGCCGCACCAAAGTCTCTGGCGCCTCCCTCTCCCTCCGCAACACCTCTCCCTCTCGTAGTGCTTGGTGAAGCCCTGCCGAGATCGCTGCTGCATCCACCACCACGCCGTCGGGCTGCTGGATCTCCATCAACCTCTCCTCCCCCCTTGCTGGATCAAGAAGGAGGAGACGTCTTCCCAACCGTACGTGTGTTGAACGCGGAGGTGCTGTCCGTTCAGCACTAGGATCATCGGTGATTTGGATCACGATGAGTACGACTCCCTCAACCCCGTTCTCTTGAACGCTTCCGCTCACGATCTACAAGGGTATGTAGATGCACTCCTCTCTCTCGTTGCTAGATGAACTCCATAGATTGATCTTGGTGAAGCGTAGAATTTTTTTATTTTCTGCAACGTTCCTCAACAGTGGCATCATGAGCTAGGTCTATGCGTAGTTCTCTTTGCACGAGTAGAACACAAATTTGTTGTGGGCATAGATGTTGCCAATTTTCTTGCCACTACTAGTCTTATTTTGCTTCGGCGGAATCGTGGGATGAAGCGGCCCGGACCGACCTTACACGTACGCTTACATGAGACAGGTTCCACCGACTAACATGCACTAGTTGCATAAGGTGGCTAGCGGGTGTCTGTCTCTCCCACTTTAGTTGGAGCGGATTCGATGAAAAGGGTCCTTATGAAGGGTAAATAGAAGTTGGCATATCACGTTGTGGCTTTCACGTAGGGAAGAAAACGTTCTTGCTAGAACCCTACTGCAGCCACGTAAAACATGCAACAACAATTAGAGGACGTCTAACTTGTTTTTGCAGCATATGCCTTGTGATGTGATATGGCCAAAAGTTGTGATGAATGATATATAAGTGATGTATGAGATCATGTTCTTGTAATAGGAATCACGACTTGCATGTCGATGAGTATGACAATCGGCAGGAGCCATAGGAGTTGTCTCAATTATTGTATGACCTGCGTGTCAATGATTAAACGCCATGTAATTACTTTACTTTATTGCTAAACCGTTAGCCATAGTAGTAGAAGTAATAGTTGGTGAGCAACTTCATGGAGACACAATGATGGAGATCATGATGATGGAGATCATGGTGTCATGCTGGTGACGAAGATGATCATGGCGCCCCGAAGATGGAGATCAAAGGAGCTATATGATATTGGCCATATCATGTCACTATTTGATTGCATGTGATGTTTATCATGTTTTGCATCTTATTTGCTTAGAATGACGGTAGTGAATAAGATGATCCCTCATAATAATTTCAAGAAAGTGTTCTCCCTAACTGTGCGCCGTTGTGAAAGTTCGTTGTTTCGAAGCACCATGTGATGATCGGGTGTGATAGATTCTAACGTTCACATACAACGGGTGTAAGACATATTTACACATGCATAAACACTTAGGTTAACTTGACGATCCTAGCATGTACAGACATGGCCTCGGAACACTAGAGACCGAAAGATCGAACATGAGTCGTCTGGAAGATACGATCAACATGGAGATGTTCACCGATGATGACTAGTCCGTCTCACGTGATGATCGGACACGGCCTAGTCGACTCGGATCATGTATCACTTAGATGACTAGAGGGATTGATGGGGAACGTAGTAATTTCAAAAATTTCCTACGTACACGCAAGATCATGGTGATGACATACCAATGAGAGGGGAGAGTGTTGTCCACGTACCCTCGTAGACTGTAAGCGGAAGCATTATGACAACGCGGTTGATGTAGTTGTACGTGTTCACGATCCGATCGATCCAAGCACCGAACGTACGGCACCTCCGAGTTCAGCACACGTTCAGCTCGATGACGATCCCCGGGCTCCGATCCAGCAAAGCTTCGGGGATGATTTCCATCAGCACGACGGCGTGGTGAGGATGATGATGTTCTACCGGCGCAGGGCTTCGCCTAAACTCCGCGATGATATGACCAAGGTGGAATATGGTGGAGGGGGGCACCGCACACGGCTAAGGAACGATCCGTAGATCAACTTGTGTTGTCGTGTCTAGAGGTGCCCCCTGCCCCCGTATATAAAGGAGCAAGGGGGGAGGGGGCGGCCGGCCTAGGAGGGGCGCGCCAAGGGGAGTCCTACTCCCACTGGGAGTAGGACTCCCTCCTTCCTTGTTGGAGTAGGAGAAGGGGGAAAAGAGGGGGAGGGGAGGAAGGAAAGAGGGGCCACACCCCTTGTCCAATTCGGACCAGAGGGGGGCTGCGCGCCTCCTTTCTTTCGGCCTCTCTCCTCTATTCCCGTATGGCCCAATAAGGCCCATATACTCCCCGGCGAATTCCCCTAACTCTCCGGTACTCTGAAAAATACCCGAATCACTCGGAACCTTTCCGAACTCCGATTATACTCGTCCAATATACCGATCTTTACGTCTCGACCATTTCGAGACTCCTCGTCATGTCCCCGATCTCATCCGGGACTCCGAACTCCTTCGGTACATCAAAACTCATAAACTCATAATATAACTGTCATTGAAACCTTAAGCGTGCGGACCCTACGGATCCGAGAACTATGTAGACATGATCTAGAACTATTCTACGAATAACCAATAGAGGAACCTGGATGTCCATATTGGTTCCTACATATTCTACGAATATCTTTATCGGTCAAACCGCATAACAACGTACGTTGTTCCCTTTGTCATCGGTATGTTACTTGCCCGAGATTCGATCGTCGGTATCCAGTACCTAGTTCAATCTCGTTACCGGAAAGTCTCTTTACTCGTTCCGTAATACATCATTTCATAACTAGCTCATTAGTTACAATGCTTGCAAGGCTTAAGTGATGTGTATTACCGAGAGGGCCCAGAGATACCTCTCCGACAATCGGAGTGACAAAACCTATTCTCGAATTACGCCAACCCAACATGTACCTTTGGAGACACCTGTAGTGCTCCTTTATAATCACCCAGTTATGTTGTGACGTTTGGTAGCACCCAAAGTGTTCCTCCAGTAAACGGGAGTTGCATAATCTCATAGTTACAGGAACATGTATAAGTCATGAAGAAAGCAATAGCAACATACTAAACGATCAAGTGCTAAGCTAACGGAATGGGTCAAGTCAATCACATCATTCTCCCAATGATGTGACCCCGTTAATCAAATGACAACTCTTTTGTCCATGGCTAGGAAACATAACCATCTTTGATAAACGAGCTAGTCAAGTAGTGGCATACTAGTGACACTATGTTTGTCTATGTATTCACGCATGTATTATGTTTCCGGTTAATACAATTCTAGCATGAATAATAAACATTTATCATGATATAAGGAAATAAATAATAACTTTATGATTGCCTTTAAGGCATATTTCCTTCAGTCCCCCACTTGCACTAGAGTCAATAATCTAGTTCACATCATCATGTGATTTAACACCAATATTCATATCTATATATGATTAACACCCATAGTTCACATCGTCCTGTGATCAACACCCAAAGGGTTTACTAGAGTCAATAATCTAGTTCACATCGCTATGTGATTAATACCCAAAGAGTACTAAGGTATGATCATGTTTTGCTCATGAGAGAAGTTTAGTCTACGGGTCTGTCACATTCAGAGCCGTATGTATTTTGCAAATATTCTATGTCTACAATCCTCTGCATGGAGCTACTCTAGCTAATTGCTCCCACTTTCAATATGTATCCAGATTGAGACTTAGAGTTATCTGGATCAATGTAAAAGCATGCACCGTTGTAACTTTTTACGACGGGCTCTTTTATCACCTCCATAATCGAGAAACATCTCCTTAGTCCTCACTAAGGATATTCTTGACCGCTGTCCAGTGATCTACTCTTAGATCAAAATTGTATTCCTTTGTCAAACTCAGAGCAAGGTATACAATAGGTCTGGTTCACAGCATAGCATATTTTATAGAACCTATGACTGAGGCATAGGGAATGCCTTTTCATTCTCTTTCTATTTTCTGCCATAGTCGGGTTTTGAGTCTTACTCAACTTCACACCTTGTAGCACAGGCAAGAACTCTTTCTCTGACTGTTCCATTTTGAACTATTTCAAAAACTTTCAAGGTATGTACTCATTGAAAATCTTATCAAGCATCTTCATCTATCTCAATAGATCTTGATGCTTAATATGTAAGCAGCTTCACTAAGGTCTTTCTTTGAAAAAACTCCTTTTAAACACTCCTTTATGCTTTGCAGAATAATTCTACATTATTTCCGATCAACAATATGTCATTCACATATACTTATCGAAAATGCTGCAGTGCTCCCACTCACTTTCTTGTAAATACAGGCTTCACCGCAAGCCTGTATAAAACTATATGCTTTAATCAACTCATCAAAGCATATATTCCAACTCCGAGATGCTTGCACCAGTCCATAGATGGTTCGCGGGAGCTTGTACATTTTGTTAACACCTTTAGGATTGACAAAACCTTCTGGCTGCATCATATACAACTCTTTTTTAATAAATCCATTAAGGATTGCAGTTTTGTTATCCATTTGCCAGATTTCATAAAATGCGGCAATTGCTAACATGATTCGGACAGACTTTAAGCATCGATACGAGTGAGAAAATCTCATCGTAGTCAACACCTTGAACTTTGTCAATCCTTTTTCGACAAGTCTAGCTTTGTAGATAGTAACACTACTATCAGCGTATGTCTTCCTCTTAAAATTCCATTTAATCTCAATGGCTTGCCGATCATCGGGCAAGTCAACCAAAGTCCATACTTTGTTCTCGTACATGGATCCCATCTCAGATTCCATGGCCTCAAGCCATTTTGCGGAATCTGGGCTCACCATCGCTTCTTCATAGTTCATAGGTTCATCATGATCTAGTAGCATGACTTCCAGAACAGGATTGCCGTACCACTCTGGTGCGGATCTTACTCTGGTTTACCTACGAGATTCGGTAGTAACTTGATCTAAAGTTACATGATCATTATCATTAGCTTCCTCACTAATTGGTGTAGTAGTCACAGGAACAGATTTCTGTGATGAACTACTTTCCAATAAGGGAGAAGGTACAATTACCTTACCAAGTTCTACTTTCCTCCCACTCACTTCTTTCGAGAGAAACTCCTTCTCTAGAAAGGATCCATTCTTAGCAACGAATGTCTTGGCTTCGGATCTGTGATAGGTGTACCCAACTTTCTCCTTTGGGTATCCTATGAAGACACATTTCTCCGATTTGGGTTTGAGCTTATCAGGATGAAACTTTTTCACATAAGCATCGCAACCCCAAACTTTAAGAAAGGACAACTTTGGTTTCTTGCCAAACCACAGTTCATATCGTGTCGTCTCAATGGACTTAGGCGGTGCCCCTTTTTAACGTGAATGCAGCTATCTTTAATGCATGACCCCAAAATGATAGTGGTAAATTGGTAAGAAACATCATAGATTGTACAATATCCAATAAAGTACGGTTATGACGTTCGGACACACCATTACGCTGTGGTGTTCCGGGTGGCGTGAGTTGTGAAACTATTCCGCATTGTTTCAAATGTAGACCAAACTCGTAACTCAAATATTCTCCTCCATGATCAGATCGTAGAAATTTTATTTTCTTGTTACGATGATTTTCAACTTCACTCTGAAATTCTTTGAACTTTTCAAACGTTTCAGACTTATGTTTCATTAAGTAGATATACCCATATCTGCTCAAATCATCTGTGAAGGTCAGAAAATAATGATACTTGCCGCGAGCCTCAACACTCATCGGATCGCATACATCAGTATTCCAATAAGTCAATTGCTCGCTCTATTGTTCCGGAGAACGGAGTCTTTAGTCATCTTGCCCATAAGGCATGGTTCGCAAGCATCAAGTGATTCATAATCACGTGATTCCAAAATCCCATCAGCATGGAGTTTCTTCATGCGCTTTACACCAATATGACCTAAACTGCAGTGCCAAAAATAAGTTGCACTATCATTATTAACTTTGCATCTTTTGGTTTCAATATTATGAATATGTGTATCACTACGATCGAGATCCAACGAACCATTTTCATTGGGTGTGTAACCATATAAGGTTTTATTCATGTAAACAGAACAACAATTTATTCTCTTACTTAAATGAATAACCATATTGCAATAAACATGATCAAATCATATTCATGCTCAACGCAAACACCAAATAACACTTATTTAGTTTCAACACTAATCTGAAAAGTATAGGGAGTGTGCGATGATGATCATATCAATCTTGGAACTACTTCCAACACACATCGTCACCTCGCCTTTTTACTATTTTCTGTTTATTCTGCAACTCTCATTTCAAGTTACTACTCTTAGCAACTGAACCAGTATCAAAATGCCGAGGGGTTGCTATAAACACTAGTAAAGTACACATCAATAACATGTATATCCAATATACCTTTGTTCACTTTTGCCATCCTTCTTATCCGCCAAATACTTGGGGCAGTTCCACTTCCAGTGACTAGTCCCTTTGCAGTAGAAGCACTTAGTCTCAGGCTTAGGACCAGACTTGGGCTTCTTCACTTGAGCAGCAACTTGCTTGCCGTTCTTCTTGAAGTTCCACTTCTTCCCTTTGCCCTTTTCGTGAAACTAGTGGTCTTGTCAACCATCAACACTTGATGCTTTTCTTGATTTCTACCTTCATCGATTTCAGCATCACGAAGAGCTTGGGAATCATTTTGGTCATCCCTTGCATGCTATAGTTCATCACGAAGTTCTACTAACTTGGTGATGGTGACTAGAGAATTCTGTCAATCACTATCTTATTTGGAAGATTAACTCCCACTTGATTCAAGCGATTGTAGTATCCAGACAATCTGAGCACATGCTCACTAGTTGAGCGATTCTCCTCCATCTTTTAGCTATAGAACTTGTTGGAGACTTCATATCTCTCAACTTGGGTATTTGCTTGAAATATTTACTTCAACTCCTGGAACATCTCATATGGTCCATGACGTTCAAAACGTCTTTGAAGTCCCGATTCTAAGCCGTTAAGCATGGTGCACTAAACTATCAAGTAGTCATCATATTGAGCTAGCCAAACATTCATAATGTCTGCACCTGCTCCTGCAATAGGTCTGTCACCTAGCGGTGCATCAAGAACATAATTCTTCTGTGCAGCAATGAGGATAAACCTCAGATCACGGATCCAATCCGCATCATTGCTACTAACATCTTTCAACATAGTTTTCTCTAGGAACACATATAAAATTAACATATGAAAGCAACAACGCGAGCTATTGATATACAACATAATTTGCAAAATACTACCAGGACTAAGTTCATGATAAATTAAAGTTCAATTAATCATATTACTTAAGAACTCCCACTTAGAAAGACATCCCTCTAATCTTCTAAGTGATCACGTGATCCAAATCAACTAAACCATAACCGATCATCACGTGAGATGGAGTAGTTTTCAATGGTGAACATCACTATGTTGATCATATCTACTATATGATTCACGCTCGACCTTTCGGTCTCCGTGTTCCGAGGCCATATCTGCATATGCTAGGCTTGTCAAGTATAACCTGAATATTCTGCGTGTGCAAAACTGGCTTGCACCCGTTGTAGATGGACGTAGAGCTTATCACACCCGATCATCACGTGGTGTTTGGGCACGACGAACTTTGGCAATGGTGCATATTCAGGGAGAACACTTCTTGATAATTTTTAGTGAGAGATCATCTTAAAATGCTACCGTCAATCAAAGCAAGATAAGATGCATAAAGGATAAACATCACATGCAATCAATATAAGTGATATGATATGGCCATCATCATCTTGTGCTTGTGATCTCCATCTCCGAAGCACTGTCGTGATCACCATCGTCACCGGCGCGACACCTTGATCTCCATCGTGGCATCGTTGTCGTTTACGCCATCTATTGCTTCTACGACTATCGCTACCGCTTAGTGATAAAGTAAAGCAATTATAGGGCGTTTGCATTTCATACAATAAAGCGACAATCATATGGCTCCTGCCAGTTGCCGATAACTTCGGTTACAAAACATGATCATCTCATACAATAAAATATAGCATCACGTCTTGACCATATCACATCACAACATGCCCTGCAAAAACAAGTTAGACGTCCTCTACTTTGTTGTTGCAAATTTTACGTGGCTGCTACGGCTGAGCAAGAACCGTTCTTACCTACGCATCAAAACCACAACGATAGTTCGTCAAGTTGGTGCTGTTTTAACCTTCTCAAGGACCGGGCGTAGCCACACTTGGTTCAACTAAAGTGAGAGAGACAGACACCCGCCAGCCACCTTTAAGCACGAGTGCTCGTAACGGTGAAACCAGTCTCGCGTAAGCGTACGCGTAATGTCGGTCCGGGCCGCTTCATCTCACAATACCACCGAACCAAAGTATGATATGCTGGTAAGCAGTATGACTTGTATTGCCCACAACTCACTTGTGTTCTACTCGTGCATATGACATCTATGCATAAAACCAGGCTCGGATGCCACTGATGGGGAACGTAGTAATTTCAAAAATTTCCTACGTACACGCAAGATCATGGTGATGACATAGCAACGAGAGGGGAGAGTGTTATCCACGTACCCTCGTAGACTGTAAGCGGAAGCATTATGACAACGCGGTTGATGTAGTCGTATGTGTACACGATTCGACCGATCCAAGCACCGAACGTACGACACCTCCGAGTTCAGCACACGTTCAGCTCGATGACGATCCCCGGGCTCCGATGCAGCAAAGCTTCGGGGATGAGTTCCGTCAGCATGACGGCGTGGTGCCGATGATGATGTTCTACCGGCGCAAGGCTTCGCCTAAACTCCGCGACGATATGACCGAGGTGGAATATGGTGGAGGGGGGCACCGCACACGGCTAAGGAACGATCCGTAGATCAACTTGTGTTGTCGTGTCTAGAGGTGCCCCCCTGCCCCCGTATGTAAAGGAGCAAGGGGGGAGGGGGCGGCCAGCCTAGGAGGGGCGCGCCAAGGGGAGTCCTACTCCCACCGGGAGTAGGACTCCCTCCTTCCTTGTTGGAGTAGGAGAAGGGGGGAAAGAGGGGGAGAGGAGGAAGGAAAGAGGGGCTGCACCCCTTGTCCAATTCGGACCAGAGGGGGGCTGCGCGCCTCCTTCCTTTCGGCCTCTCTCCTCTATTCCCGTATGGCCCAATAAGGCCCATATACTCCCCGGCGAATTCCCGTAACTCTCCGGTACTCTGAAAAATACCCGAATCACTCGGAACCTTTCCGAACTCCGAATATAGTCGTCCAATATATCGATCATTACGTCTCGACCATTTCGAGACTCCTCGTAATGTCCCCAATCTCATCCGGGACTCCGAACTCCTTCGGTACATCAAAACTCATAAACTCATAATATAACTGTCATCGAAACCTTATGCGCGCGGACCCTACGGGTTCGAGAACTATGTAGACATGACCTAGAACTATTCTCGGTCAATAACCAAAAGCGGAACCTGGATGTCCATATTGGTTCCTACTACGAAGATCTTCATCGGTCAAACCGCATAACAACATACGTTGTTCCCTTTGTCATCGGTATGTTACTTGCCCGAGATTCGATCGTCGGTATCCAGTACCTAGTTCAATCTCGTTACCGGCAAGTCTCTTTACTCGTTCTGTAATACATCATTTCATAACTAGCTCATTAGTTACAATGCTTGTAAGGCTTAAGTGATGTGTATTACCGAGACGGCCCAGAGATACCTCTCCGACAATGGGAGTGACAAAACCTAATCTCGAATTACGCCAACCCAACATGTACCTTTGGAGACAGCTGTAGTACTCCTTTATAATCACCCAGTTACGTTGTGACGTTTGGTAGCACCCAAAGTGTTCCTCCGGTAAACAGGAGTTGCATAATCTCATAGTTACAGGAACATGTATAAGTCATGAAGAAAGCAATAGCAACATACTAAACGATCAAGTGCTAAGCTAACGGAATGAGTCAAGTCAATCACATCATTCTCCCAATGATGTGATCCCGTTAATCAAATGACAACTCTTTTGTCCATGGCTAGGAAACATAACCATCTTTGATAAACGAGCTAGTCAAGTAGACACTATGTTTGTCTATGTATTCACACATGTATTATGTTTCCGGTTAATACAATTCTAGCATGAATAATAAACATTTATCATGATATAAGGAAATAAATAATAACTTTATTATTTCCTCTAGGGAATATTTCCTTCAGGGATGTCTAATCTGAGTGGGAGTTCATTAAATAATTTGATTAGATGAACTTAATTATCATGAACTTAGTCTAAAAACCTTTGCAAAAATGTCTTGTAGATCAAATGGCCAAAGCTCATGTCAACCTCAACTTCAACGCGTTCCTAGAGAAATCCAAGCTGAAAGATGATGGCAACAACTATACGGACTGGGTCCGGAACCTGAGAATCATCCTCATAGCTGCCAAGAAAGCATATGTCCTAGAAGGACCACTAGGTGAAGCACCCATCCCAGAGAACCAAGACATTATGAACGCTTGGCAGTCACGTGCTAATGATTACTCCCTTGTTCAGTGCGGCATGCTTTACAGCTTAGAACCGTGGCTCCAAAAGCGTTTTGAGCAACACGGAGCATATGAGATGTTTGAGGAGCTGAAAATGGTTTTCCAAGCACATGCCCGGGTCGAGAGATATGAAGTCTCCGACAAGTTCTATAGTTGCAAGATGGAGGAAAATAGTTCTGTCAGTGAGCACATACTTAAAATGTCTGGGTTGCACAACCGCTTGTCCTAGCTGGACATTAACCTCTCAGACGAGGCGGTCATTGACAGAATCTTTCAGTCGCTCCCACCTAGATACAAGAGCTTTGTGATGAACTACAATATGCAGGGGATGGTGAAAACTATTCCTGAAGTATTTTCAATGCTGAAGTCAGCGGAGGTGGAAATCAAAAAGGAACATCAAGTGTTGATGGTCAATAAAACCACTAAGTTCAAGAAAGGCAAGGGTAAGAAGAACTTCAAGAAGGACGGCAAGGAAGTTGCCGCGCCCGGTAAGCCAGTTGCCGGGAAGAAGTCAAAGAATGGACCCAAGCCTGAGACTGAGTGGTTTTATTGCAAAGGGAAGGGTCACTGGAAGCAGAACTGCCCCAAATACTTAGCGGACAAGAAGGCCGGCAACACTAAAGGTATATGTGATATACATGTAATTGATGTGTACCTTACCAGTACTCGTAGTAGCTGCTGGGTATTTGATACCGGTGCGGTTGCTCATATTTGTAACTCAAAGCAGGAGCTGCGGAATAAGCGGAGACTGGCGAAGGACGAGGTGACGATGTGCGTCGGGAATGGTTCCAAGGTCGATATGATCGCCGTCGGCACGCTACCTCTACATTTACCTACGGGATTAGTTTTAAACCTCAATAATTGTTATTTAGTGCCAGCTTTGAGCATGAACATTGTATCTGGATCTCGTTTAATGCGAGATGGCTACTTATTTAAATCCGAGAATAATGGTTGTTCTATTTATATGAGAGAAATGTTTTATGGTCATGCCCCGTTGGTCAATGGTTTATTCTTAATGAATGTCAAACGTAATGTTACACATATTCATAGTGTAAATACCAAAAGATGTGAGGTTGATAACGATAGTCCCACATACTTGTGGCACTGCCGCCTTGGTCACATTGGTGTCAAGCGCATGAAGAAGCTCCATGCTGATGGACTTTTAGAGTCTCTTGATTATGAATCATTTGACACATGCGAACCATGCCTCATGGGCAAAATGACCAAGACTCCGTTCTCCGGAACAATGGAGCGAGCAACCAACTTATTAGAAATCATACATACTGATGTGTGCAGTCCGATGAGCGTTGAGGCTCGAGGAGGCTATCGTTATGTTCTCACTCTCATTGATAACTTAAGTAGATATGGGTATGTCTACTTGAGGAAGCACAAGTCTGAGACCTTTGAAAAGTTCAAGGAATTTCATAATGAGGTAGAGAATCAACGTGACCGAAAAATAAAGTTCTTACGATCAGATCGTGGAGGAGAATATTTAAGTCACGAATTTGGTACGCACTTAAGGAAATGTGGAATCGTTTCACAACTCACGCCGCCTGGAACAACTTAGCATAACGGTGTGTCTGAACATCGTAATCGCACTCTATTGGATATGGTGCGATCTATGATGTCACTCACCGATTTACCGCTATCATTTTGGGGATACGCTCTAGAGACAGCTACATTCACTTTAAATAGGGCACCGTCTAAATCCGTTGAGACGACACCGTATGAATTATGGTTTGGGAAGAAACCTAAGCTGTCGTTTCTAAAAGTTTGGGGATGTGATGCCTATGTCAAGAAACTTCAACCTGAAAAGCTCGAACCCAAGTCGGAAAAATGCGTCTTCATAGGATACCCTAAGGAAACCATTGGGTATACCTTCTACCTTAGATCCGAAGGCAAGATCTTTGTTGCCAAGAACAAGTCCTTTATGGAGAAAGAGTTTCTCTTGAAAGGAGTAATTGGGAGGAAAGTAGAACTCGATGAAGTACTACCTCTTGAACCGGAAAGTAGTGCTGCTCAGGAAAATGTTCCTGTGGTGCCTACACCGACTGGAGAGGAAATTAATGATGATGATCAAGGTACTTCAGATCAAGTTGCTAATGAACTTCGTAGGTCCACAAGGACACATTCCACACCAGAGTGGTATGGAAACCCTGTCCTGGAAATCATGTTGTTAGACAATGGTGAACCTTCAAACTATGAAGTAGCGATGGCGGGCACAGATTCCAACAAATGGCTTGAAGCCATGCAATCCAAGATATGATCCATGTATGAAAACAAAGTATGGACTTTGACAGACTTGCCCGATGATCGGCGAGTGATAGAAAATAAATGGATCTTTAAGAAGAAGACGGACGCGGATGGTGATGTTACCATCTATAAAGCTCGACTTGTCGCTAAGGGTTATCGGCAAGTTCAAGGGGTTGACTACGATGAGACTTTCTCTCCCGTAGCGAAGCTGAAGTCCGTCCGAATCATGTTAGCAATTGCCGCATACTATGATTATGAGATATGGCAAATGGACGTCAAAACGGCATTCCTTAATGGCTATCTTAAGGAAGAACTATATATGATGCAGCCGGAAGGTTTTGTCGATCCAGAGAATGCTAACAAGGTATGCAAACTCCAGCGATCCATTTATGGGCTGGTGCAAGCATCTCAGAGTTGGAACATTCACTTTGATGAGATGATCAAAGCGTTTGGGTTTATGCAGACTTACGGAGAATCCTGCGTTTACAACAAAGTGAGTGGGAGCTCTGTAGCATTTCTCATATTATATGTAGATGACATACTTTTGATGGGAAATGACATAGACCTTTTGGACAACATTAAGGCCTACTTGAACAAGTGTTTTTCAATGAAGGACCTTGGAGAAGCTGCTTACATATTAGGCATCAAGATCTATAGGGATAGATCGAGACGCCTCATAGGTCTTTCGCTAAGCACATACCTTGATAAGATATTGAAGAAGTTCAATATGGATCAGTCCAAGAAAGGATTCTTGCCTGTATTGCAAGGTGTGAGATTGAGCTCGGCTCAATGCCCGACCATGGTGGAAGATAAAGAAGAGATGAGTGTCATCCCCTATGCCTCAGCCATAGGGTCTATTATGTATGCTATGGTGTGTACCAGACCTGATGTAAACCTTGTCGTAAGTTTGGTAGGTAGGTACCAAAGTAATCCCGACAAGGAAAACTGGACAGCGGTCAAGAATATTCTGAAGTACCTGAAAAGGACTAAGGACATGTTTCTCATTTATGGAGGTGACGAAGAGCTCATCATAAAGGGTTACGTCGATGCTAGCTTCGACACAGATCTGGATGACTTTAAGTCACAAACCGGATACGTGTATATTTTGAATGGAGGGGCAGTAAGCTGGTGCAGTTGCAAGCAAAGCATCGTGGCGGGATCTTCATGTGAAGCGGAGTACATGGCAGCCTCGGAGGCAGCGCATGAAGCAATCTGGATGAAGGAGTTCATCACCGGCCTAGGAGTCACACCCAATGCGTCGGGGCCGATCACCCTCTTCTGTGACAACACTGGAGCTATTGCCCTTGCCAAGGAGCCCAGGTTTCACAAGAAGACCAGACACATCAAGCGTCGCTTCAACTCCATTCGTGAAAACGTTCAAGATGGAGACAAAGATATTTACAAAGTGCATACGGATCTAAATGTCGCAGATCCGTTGACTAAACCTCTTCCGCGAGCAAAACATGATCAACACCAGAACTCTATGGGTGTTCGATTCATCACAATGTAACTAGATTATTGACTCTAGTGCAAGTGGGAGACTGTTGGAAATATGCCCTAGAGGCAATAATAAAATGATTATTATTATATTTCCTTATTCATGATAATTGTCTATCATTCATGCTATAGTTGTGTTATCCGGAAATCGTAATACATGTGTGAATACATAGACCACAACATGTCCCTAGTGAGCCTCTAGTTGATTAGCTCGTTGATCAACTGATAGTCATGGTTTCCTGACTATGGACATTGGATGTCGTTGATAACGGGATCACATCATTAGGAGAATGATGTGATGGACAAGACCCAATCCTAAGCATAGCACAAGGTCGTGTAGTTCGTTTGCTAGAGCTTTTTCAATGTCAAGTATCGTTTCCTTAGACCATGAGATCGTGTAACTCCCGGATACCGTAGGAGTTCTTTGGGTGTACCAAACTTCACAACGTAACTGGGTGACTATAAAGGTATACTACGGGTATCCCCGAAAGTGTCTGTTGGGTTGACACGGATCGAGATTGGGATTTGTCACTCCGTATGACAGAGAGGTATCTCTGGGCCCACTCGGTAATGCCTCATCATAATGAGCTCATAGTGACCAAGTGTTTGGTCACGGGATCATGCATTACGGTATGAGTAAAGTGACTTGCCGGTAACGAGATTGAACGAGGTATTGGGATACCGACGATCGAATCTCGGGCAAGTAACATACCGATTGACAAAGGGAATTGTATACCGGGTTACTTGAATCCTCGACATCGTGGTTCATCCGATGAGATCATCGAGGAGCATGTGGGAGCCAACATGGGTATCCAGATCCCGTTGTTGGTTATTGACCGGAGAGTCGTCTCGGTCATGTCTGCGTATCTCCCGAACCCGACTACACACTTAAGGTTCGGGGACGCTAGGGTTGTAGAGATATTAATATGCAGTAACCCAAAAGTTGTTTGGAGTCCCAGATGAGATCTCGGACGTCACGAGGAGTTCCGGAATGGTCCGGAGGTGAAGAATTATATATAGGAAGTCAGGTTTCGGCCATCGGGAAAGTTTTGGGGGTCACCGGTATTGTACCGGGACCACCGAAAGGGTCACGGGGGTCCACCGGGTGGGGCCACCTATCCCAGAGGGCCCCATGGGCTGAAGTGGGAGGGGAACCAGCCCCTGGTGGGCTGGTGTGCCCCCCCCTTGGCCCCCCCTGCGCCTAGGGTTGGAAACCCTAGGGGTGGGTGCGCCTCCACTTGGCTTGGGGGGCAGGCCACCCCTTTGGCCGCCGCCCACCTTGGAGATTGGATCTCCTAGGGCCGCCCCCCTAGGGGCCCTATATAAAGAGGGGGGAGAGAGGGCAGCCGCACCAAAGTCTCTGGCGCCTCCCTCTCCCTCCGCAACACCTCTCCCTCTCGTAGTGCTTGGTGAAGCCCTGCCGAGATCGCTGCTGCATCCACGATCACGCCGTCGTGCTGCTGGATCTCCATCAACCTCTCCTTCCCCCTTGCTGGATCAAGAAGGAGGAGACGTCTTCCCAACCGTACGTGTGTTGAACTTGGAGGTGCTGTCCATTCAGCACTAGGATCATCGGTGATTTGGATCACGACGAGTACGACTCCCTCAACCCCGTTCTCTTGAACGCTTCCGCTCACGATCTACAAGGGTATGTAGATGCACTCCTCTCTCTCGTTGCTACATGAACTCCATAGATTGATCTTGGTGAAGCGTAGAAATTTTTTATTTTCTGCAACGTTCCCCAACAGTGGCATCATGAGCTAGGTCTATGCGTAGTTCTCTTTGCACGAGTAGAACACAAATTTGTTGTGGGTGTAGATGTTGCCAATTTTCTTGCCACTACTATTCTTATTTTGCTTCGGCGGCATCGTGGGATGAAGCGGCCCAGACCGACCTTACACGTACGCTTACATGAGACAGGTTCCACCGACTAACATGCACTAGTTGCATAAGGTGGCTAGCGGGTGTTTGTCTCTCCCACTTTAGTTGGAGCGGATTCGATGAAAAGGGTCCTTAGGAAGGGTAAATAGAAGTTGGCATATCACGTTGTGGCTTTCTCGTAGGGAAGAAAACGTTCTTGCTAGAACCCTACTGCAGCCACGTAAAACATGCGACAACAATTAGAGGACGTCTAACTTGTTTTTGCAGCATATGCCTTGTGATGTGATATGGCCAAAAGTTGTGATGAATGATATATATGTGATGTATGAGATCATGTTCTTGTAATAGGAATCACGACTTGCTTGTCGATGAGTATGACAACCGGTAGGAGCCATAGGAGTTGTCTCAATTATTGTATGACCTGCGTGTCAATGATTAAACGCCATGTAATTACTTTACTTTATTGCTAAACCGTTAGCCATAGTAGTAGAAGTAATAGTTGGTGAGCAACTTCATGGAGACACGATGATGGAGATCATGATGATGGAGATCATGGTGTCATCCCGGTGACGAAGATGATCATGGCGCCCCGAAGATGGAGATCAAAGGAGCCATATGATATTGGCCATATCATGTCACTATTTGATTGCATGTGATGTTTATCATGTTTTGCATCTTATTTGCTTAGAACGACGGTAGTGAATAAGATGACCCCTCATAATAATTTCAAGAAAGTGTTCTCCCTAACTGTGCGCCGTTGCGAAAGTTCGTTGTTTCGAAGCACCACGTGATGATCGGGTGTGATAGATTCTAACGTTCACATACAACAGGTGTAAGACATATTTACACATGCATAAACACTTAGGTTAACTTGACGATCCTAGCATGTACAGACATGGCCTCGGAACACTAGAGACCGAAAGGTCGAACATGAGTCGTCTGGAAGATAAGATCAACATGGAGATGTTCACCGATGATGACTAGTCCGTCTCACGTGATGATGGGACACGACCTAGTCGACTCGGATCATGTATCACTTAGATGACTAGAGGGATTGATGGGGAACGTAGTAATTTCAAAAATTTCCTACGTACACGCAAGATCATGGTGATGACATACCAATTAGAGGGGAGAGTGTTGTCCACGTACCCTCGTAGACTGTAAGCGGAAGCGTTATGACAACGCGGTTGATGTAGTCGTACGTGTTCACGATCCGACCGATCCAAGCACCGAACGTACGGCACCTCCGAGTTCAGCACACGTTCAGCTCGATGACGATCCCCGGGCTCCGATCCAGCAAAGCTTCGGGGATGATTTCTATCAGCACGACGGCGTGGTGATGATGATGATGTTCTACCAGCGCAGGGCTTCGCCTAAACTCCGCGACGATATGACCGAGGTGGAATATGGTGGAGGGGGGCACCGCACACGGCTAAGGAACTACCCGTAGATCAACTTGTGTTGTCGTGTCTAGAGGTGCCCCCTGCCCCCGTATATAAAGGAGCAAGGGGGGAGGGGGCGGCCGGCCTAGGAGGGGCGCGCCAAGGGGTGTCCTACTCCCACCGGGAGTAGGACTCCCTCCTTCCTTGTTGGAGTAGGAGAAGGAGGGAAAGAGGGGGAGAGGAGGAAGGAAAGAGGGGCCACACCCCTTGTCCAATTCGGACCAGAGGGGGGCTGCGCGCCTCCTTCCTTACGGCCTCTCTCCTCTATTCCCGTATGGCCCAATCAGGCCCATATACTCCCCGGCGAATTCCCGTAACTCTCCGGTACTCTGAAAAATACCCGAATCACTCGGAACCTTTCCGAACTCCGATTATAGTCGTCCAATATATCGATCTTTACGTCTTGACCATTTCGAGACTCCTCGTCATGTCCCCGATCTCATCCGGGACTCCGAACTCCTTCCGTACATCAAAACTCATAGACATGACCTAGAACCTTAAGCGTGCGGACCCTACGGGTTCGAGAACTATGTAGACATGACCTAGAACTATGTAGTCATCGAAACCTTAAGCGTGCGGACCCTACGGGTTCGAGAACTATGTAGACATGACCTAGAACTATTCTCGGTCAATAACCAATAGCGGAACCTGGATGTCCATATTGGTTCCTACATATTCTACGAATATCTTTATCGGTCAAACCGCATAACAACATACGTTGTTCCCTTTGTCATCGGTATGTTACTTGCCTGAGATTCGATCGTTGGTATCCAATACCTAGTTCAATCTCGTTACCGGCAAGTCTCTTTACTCGTTCCGTAATACATCATTTCATAACTAGCTCATTAGTTACAATGCTTGCAAGGCTTAAGTGATGTGTATTACCGAGAGGGCCCAAAGATACCTCTCCGACAATCGGAGTGACAAAACCTAATCTCGAATTACGCCAACCCAACATGTACCTTTGGAGACACCTGTAGTACTCCTTTATAATCACCCAATTACGTTGTGACGTTTGGTAGCACCCAAAGTGTTCCTCCGGTAAACGGGAGTTGCATAATCTCATAGTTAGAGGAACATGTATAAGTCATGAAGAAAGCAATAGCAACATACTAAACGATCAAGTGCTAAGCTAATGGAATGGGGCAAGTCAATCACATCATTCTCCCAATGATGTGACCCCGTTAATCAAATGACAACTCTTTTGTCCATGGCTAGGAAACATAACCATCTTTGATAAACGAGCTAGTCAAGTAGTGGCATACTAGTGACACTATGTTTGTCTATGTATTCACACATGTATTATGTTTCCGGTTAATACAATTCAAGCATGAATAATAAACATTTATCATGATATAAGGAAATAAATAATAACTTTATTATTGCCTCTAGGGAATATTTCCTTCAGTCTCCCACTTGCACTAGAGTCAATAATCTAGTTCACATCATCATGTGATTTAACACCAATATTCATATCTGTATATGATTAACACCCATAGTTCACATCGTCATGTGATCAACACCCAAAGGGTTTACTAGAGTCAATAATCTAGTTCACATCGCTATGTGATTAACACCCAAAGAGTACTAAGGTATGATCATGTTTTGCTCGTGAGAGAAGTTTAGTCCACGGGTCTGTCACATTCAGAGCCGTATGTATTTTGCAAATATTCTATGTCTACAATGCTCTGCATGGAGCTACTCTAGCTAATTGCTCCCACTTTCAATATGTATCCAGATTGAGACTTAGAGTCATCTGTAAAAGCTTGCATCGTTGTAACTTTTTACGACGGGCTCTTTTATCACCTCCATAATCGAGAAACATCTCCTTAGTCCTCACTAAGGATATTCTTGACCGCTGTCCAGTGATCTACTCTTAGATCAAAATTGTATTCCTTTGTCAAACTCAGAGCAAGGTATACAATAGGTCTGGTTCACAGCATAGCATATTTTATAGAACCTATGACTGAGGCATAGGGAACGACTTTTCATTCTCTTTCTATTTTCTGCCATAGTCGGGTTTTGAGTCTTACTCAACTTCACACCTTGTAGCACAGGCAAGAACTCTTTCTCTGACCGTTCCATTTTGAACTATTTCAAAAACTTGTCAAGGTATGTACTCATTGAAAATCTTATCAAGCGTCTTGATCTATCTCAATAGATCTTGATGCTTAATATGTAAGCAGCTTCACTAAGGTCTTTCTTTGAAAAAACTCCTTTTAAACACTCCTTTATGCTTTGCAGAATAACTCCTTTTAAACCGTTTAGAGTTTGATTTGCAGCAAAATACAAGTTATACATTTAGTCTTGGTGGCGGTGTTAATTTGGAATTCTTACTTATTTCAGAACTAAAATTATGATTTATAATTCTAATAGCAATTGGAAGAGCTCCGAGGACTGTACAATTCTCAGAAAGTGCCAAGATACTTATACTATACATATACAAAGGTCAACACTATGAGCTGGGCACACACTGCATCTCCTTACACTATACACACTTCCCGTGTTAACAACTCTTCATTTCACTAGATCTAAAACGCAATATATGTCAGACTCTCATGCCTATGTAATTTCGTTTTCTGTTGGACCAATCCATTTGAAGAATCCTAATGGCCATTAGGGTTATGATTTTTTTTGTTTGAAATGATAATGTGGTTTGAAAATCTAGATTTATCAAGAGGTGACCGAGTGTGAGAGGATGTAAGCTCAGACGTCAAATGGTTTCTTGATTAATGAAGTCGTGATCTGTGAGTTTTCTTTTGCCACTATAGAAGTGCATGCTCTACCCAATGCATCCAAAAACCGATCTAATGAAAGAGACTAGAGAACACATTATACATCAACACTCCCCCTCACGTGTGACACCCTCAGGCCTAAACATGAACCGGAAATGGGCTGCAATATAATTGCGTCAGCCGGGTCTTGAACTCAAGACCTCTTGGCTTTGATACCAAGTAGAAGTGCATGCTCTAGCCAATGCAACCAAAATACCGATATGATGAAAGAGGCTAGGCAACACATTATATGTTAACAACCACTACCAAACAACAACCGAATTTTCTTTTGCCACTAGCAAACAACAACCTATCTACCTACCGCTTATGCTACAGTGAGGTGGAGGCCCTTCTCCGAACAGAGGAGGAGTATTGGCGTGGACGAGGGGGGTCTCAAGTGGACACTGAAAGGGGATGCGAACACTAAATATTTCCATCCGTATGCTAACGGCCGACATAGGAAATGTGCCATATTTCGTCTGTAGTCTGAGCAAGGGCTCTTACTGCACCAATCGGATATCTTGCGTCACGTCTACGAGTTCTATATGCAGCTAATGGGCTCGAGTGAACATCCATTAGCAAGACGTCGCGCAGATTTGTGGGATCCGGCGCTCAAGGTCTCTAACCTTGAAAATGAGGAATCGGGCCTGGCCTTTCCTCCCGAAAGAAATCAATGCCGCCCTCCTCGGCATCAAGTCTGACACGGCCCCGGCCCCTGATGGTTGGCCTGTTGCCATGTTTACGCGGTTCTGGGCTACACTTAAGGGGCCGATTTTCTCTGTGTGCAACGGTTTCATGCGCGGGGAGGTTGACATCTCACGCCTGAACTTTGGAATACTCTCGCTAATCCCAAAAGTGCAGGGCGCAGATAACATTAGGCAGTTTACACCCACTGCACTTATTAACGTTCCTTTCAAAATATGTTCCAAGGCGTGTTAGACCCGTTTAACTCCGGTAGTGCACCGTGTTATCAGTAGGACCTAATCAGCGTTTATCCATGGTCGTAACATTCTGGAGGGGCCCCTCGCTCTCCTCGAGATTGTGCATGAACTAAAATGCTCGTGCCAACCTGCGATTCTCCTTAAACTCGATTTCGAAAAGGCGTACGATCACATAAACTAGGACTTCCTCCGACAGGTCCTCTTGGGAAGGGGATTCTCGTCGGTATAGGTTCACCGCATGATGCAACTAGTCTCGGGAGGCCAAACTGTGATTGCGGTCAACGGAGAAGTAGTGAATTTCTTTCGCAACAAGAGGAGCCGCGACAGGGCGATCCTGCGGCCCCCCTCCTGTTTAACTTTGTCACGGACGCTATCGCGGTAATGTTGGACAAAGCTAGGGATGTCGGTCACCTCAGGGGAGTGGTTAGTCACCTGATCCTGGGAGGGGTTTCCCACCCGTAGTATGCAGGCGATACGCTGCTACTGTTTGAGCCAGGCACACATAGCATAGCCATGGTTAAGGATATCTTGCTGAGCGTTGAGATCATGTCCAGACTCAAAATCAACTCCCAAAAGTGCGAAGTGGCGGCCATGGGGATGGACAGAGCCAAGGTGCAAGAGGTGACGGATTTGCTTAACTGTAATTGGGCAAACTCCCATTTACAGACCTCGACCTACTGATAGCTGCTAGGGCATGTTCCGTCCAGGACTGGGAACCCCTTTTCACCACGGTGGCGGGTCGGGTTGGCCCTTGGAGATGCGGGTTTATGTCGCCTGGGGAACGACTCATCTTAACCAACTCCAGCCTCTCCTCGCTTCTAATGTTCACTATGGGCCTCTTTCTATTGGTTGATGGAGTGCATACCAAGCTGGACAGGTCGAGATCTCGGTTCTTTTGGGAAGGAGCTGGCCCCAACCGCAAGTACTGTATTGTGAGGTGGGCGGCTGTGTATCGTCCCATGTCCCAAGGGGGCCTCGGGATCACAAACTCCAAGTTGATAAACATGCCACTTATGTGCAAGTGGATATGGAAACAGTCTCAATGGGAGACAGGGCTCTGAGCAGACTTGCTTCGGGCAAAGTACTTCTCGACTGGAAAAGATGTCGAGGCCACAGAAAGGGGCTCACCCTTCTGGAATGTCGTTCAATCGATCAAACCAGTCTTTGCCATGGGGGTGAAGTTTGTGGTCAATGATGGGCATTCGACTCGCTTCTGGCTGGACCTTTGGGCTGGTGATCAACCGCTTTGGTCCGAGTTTAGGGACCTATATGCAATAGAGCTTGAGGACAAACTTATGGTGGCCCAAGCACTCGCGGTTTCTCCTCCGGCGATACTCTTCCGCCATGAGCTCTCCACCTTGGAGACTACAAGCTGGGGTCGCTTGTTATCTCTCGTTGGTGATGTCACGCTATCCCAGGGGCCGGATACCGTGTCTTGACGTCTCAACGCCTCGGGCAAGTTATCGTTTAACTCACTATACCGAGCAATCACCCGCGGACCTACTCAACAGGTGGCTGCCGGCCTATGGAAGGCCCAGATTTCCATAAAGATCAAGGTCTTCCTATGGAAATTCTATCGCGATCATCTCCCCACCTTAGTTAACGTGGTAAAACGCAATGGGCCGGCCAGTGGGCCGTGTGCGGTGTGTGGCGAGTCAGAAAACTCAAATCATGTCTTCTTCAAGTGCCATTTGGCGCGTTTCGCTTGGAGTGCAGTCCGCGAAGCGGCTGGAAGGGATTGGGATCCTAGGTCTAGCGACGAGCTAGTGTCGTGCTTATCCACGGTTAATGGTAGTGCTCTCCGAGTGATGTGGAACTGCGCCGAGGCATTGTTATGGGCGTTGTGGCATATCCGGAACAAGTTAACGATGTGGGATCCTTCCACTCGCATCCAACTGATGTGATCTTCAAATGTGTGATTTTCTTGCAGCAATGGGCCCCGTTGGGAAGGCAACAAGAAGACGCTGAACTTGTGCAGCGGGCTCTAGCACGTCTTCAACAAGTCTACGTTATGGCTCAAGCTCCAGCGCCAGCCCCCTAGGGAGTGGAGGCTCCTATTGGTTTCTGTTTCCTGAGCCCGCGTGCTCTCATAAGTAGGCCTTTTGGGGCGTGTAGTGTTTGATCTATTTCGGCCGATTGCCCTTATGTGGGTGCTAAACCTTGTAAGACTATGTGTTGTGTACGCTACCTGATGTGGGCTTTATAAATTTAAAGCCGGACGCTTCTGGCGTCTTCGTTCTAAAAAAATAGGTCAGCCGGGCTGCTTAGGAAATGATTTCAAACTTCTGATTCCGCAGAACATGAGAAGAGCAACAAGGCTGCACTTTGTTCATATGCTGGAATTCGTCTACATGCCATTATGGAGAATCTGTCTGGGAACTATCCATTTGGAGTGTGATTTTAGACCAGAGATTATATAAGTGATGCAACATATATAGAGATGCATGATATCTGGATTCAAGTAGCATGTTGATTCATGAAGATATTTTCCTATAAAAAATACAATTCACTTTTGAAGCTCATGTTGGATATTTCCTATAAAAATATAACATGCCGCTATCACGAATTATGTTTGTTATAATTCACAATTGGACTGACCAAAAGTAAAATACTTTTTTGGTTATGTAGGATATTTTCTTGTAAGTTTTGTTTAGACGATCGTCAGATGGTTCATTGCTCTCCGCTGATAGATGAATACAACTATAGCACATCCTAAATTCGATTCAAGTCCTGTGTCAACATCAATGGTAAAATTCTGGAAAGGATGTCATGTCCATTTCATTCTTTTTTGCACTTCTACGATTTTCATGAATTCTAGCAGACCCTCAGGATATCTGATGGCCGCTTGTTTTATCTTGGCTTCCAATGTTTTCCTGTCATTGGTACCATGCTATGGATTTTAGCATGAGCACCAGTGCACCATATGTCTTACATTTGTATTCATCTTTTTAAAGCAAAGTGTCGGGGAAAACGAACACCTACAAGGATCCCTTCTATGTTCGGCGAGGGATTAGCTGTACGAAAAGCAGGTCGAGCCATTAGCACACAGGGGATTTTACCCAGGTTCAGGCCACAAAGATGCGTAATACCCTAGTCCTTCTTGTTTGGATATATGTGTTCTTGAGCTTTTGAACTAGCTACGATGCGTGCTTGGTCCAAAAGTCCGAATCGTCTCTCTGTATGCCTTGGGCCTCCTTTTATACGCAAAGGGGTTTCCACAGTGGCACACAGAAGATGGTAAGCTATAGTGCACGAGCTTATCTCTCGGCAACGTAGGACAAACGCATTTAAGGCGTTGCCTACGTGTCTTCTTGCTTTATCGGGGACGACAACAGAAGCCACCTCGTCTTTCGCCGCTCCTCCTTGCTTCAACACGCGTCCAGATTGACGAGGCATACAGTGCGACGCTGGCTGACTAGCTGCCATGTTGGCACAATGGTAAAGCTTCCATGAAGATCTGCATGCCACCACGCAGGCGTCTGTTTAGTTGGCACGCTGATCATCACACTGGAGTGGTGGTGAGGTGGCGAAACCTTGCCGGGCGCGGGTCTGGCCGGGGCCCAGCGATCGTCCCCGGCAAGGCTTGTCGGGGGCCTTGGAGTCGTCCCCGGCAAGGGTCTTGTCGGGGGTCTTCATCTTCTGGCCCCACGTGGACCCGTGTGCTATCAATCTTTATGTGGATCCGCATGCTACCAAGCATGCACTCTCAGATCTTGGCCTTAACGTTGTCGATGGTGTCAGAGCTCTCAGCCCCAAGGGTGATGGACTCGCTGGTGTCGTACAGGTCGCCCCGGCAAGGCCCTTGGCGGGGGTGGTCCAGCTCGCCCTCTACTCCTTGTGCTTCGGGTATCTGTCTTCCTCTGCCTCGCCAAACCCTGCCGCAGGTCTAGCCGCGACTGCCCGTGCACTAGTAAGGGGTACAGAAGTACCCATACTTTTGTTCACCGATAGGAGCCCCCGGGCCTGGGCCACACATAAGCGTAAGGCGTAGTTGGGCCAGGCCAAAGCAGTGCGCGGGCGGGCGTGACAGAGATGGATCGCCACGATCTTTTTGTTAGGTGCGCTTCCCCATGACCCACGTTGAGCGCATGACGTGGGGTCGCGCGTGGGATGGGCGTGGCACGCATGCGTCACCCTGCATTAAATGGTAAAGAGGTGGCCTACTCCTTCCCCATAAAAAGTGGAAATGCGCAGGGGCATTGCTCATTTACCCTCTCCGATTTTCCCAATCTTCGAACCGTTGTTCCCCTTCTTGCTTGAGCAAAAAACCAGAGTTCTTGCTCCTCTTCGCCATCGCCGCGCCTCCATTGCTTTCAGATCCCTTTCTTCTTCTTAGTCGCCATGACGCCCAAGGCAAGCAAGGGCAAGGGTGCGGCCAAGGCTGTCAAGGGGAGAGAGGCCTCCGAGAACGAGCTGGTGAGGTTGCAGAAAAAACACGCCCTCTTCAGCTCATCGATCGACGTGCTCACTCTCAGGGATCAGTTCCAGTACCTGTCGGGAGGGAGACAACGGGGCATCCTGCCACGGTGGTCATCCCCGCCCCCTTCACCAAGCGCGGTCCGAAAACTTATCCCTTCTTCGTTGATTATTTTTCCTGCGGTCTCTGCCCCCCTTCCTCCGACTTCTTCAACGACGTCATGCACACATTTGGCTTCCACCTTCTAGACTTCACGCCCAATGCAGTGGCGTGCATGGCTTTCTTCGCACATCTTTGCGAAGGTTTTGCCGGAGTTCATCCCAGCACGACACTCTTTCACCACTATTTCACTCCCCGCATCCAGCCAAGGGATGCTATTTTTGGCTGCATTGCTTGGATCTCCAGGGCTTCAAGCAAGGGTGTGTATCCTGAGGGAGGCCAGAAGGAGCGGTGGGATGAATGGTGGGGCCGGTGGTGCTGGATTGTGGAGGAGGAGCCACGGTCATTATGCGAGGTCCGATGGACTCCGCTGGTCCGCGGCAACGACTGGAGCGATCTCGACCTCAATGACAAGAAGCTCACGGTCGCCACCACTACAATTCACCGCCTCGTCGCCGCCACCCTCACCCTAGAGATGATTGGGGCTGGCTTCATCCGCCGCCGTATCGCCCCTTTGAATCAAAAGGGGAGACCGGCCTGGGATTTCAAGAATGCAGCGGATATCATGAGGCTTTGCCCTGGCCTGAAGCATAACTTCACGGTGATGCGGCATGCGTCCATTTGCCAGAGGCTCTTCCAGCTCAAGGTCGACAAGGAGAGCAACACCGAGAGGACCGGCAAGGCCGCGAAGATCGGCGAGACCAGCAACCATTTCAGGTTGCTGGCGGGAGTGCACCCTTTGAGCAACAACTCTCGCCTGACTGACATCATTGCTATGATCCCAGTTTTTAACGCCCATGGCCTGGACCCAACCTGGGACGAGCCAGAGGTGGAGTTTGTGCAGCAGTTCTTTGACAACTTGTCAAAGGGCTCCATTCGCGCCGAGCCAGAGCTCATTCTCCCCACCACCGATGAAGAGGTGGCATATATTGCCGCCAGGGCCGATGAGGCAGCACTCGCCGCGGAGGCTGGCACCTATGGCACCATGGTTGACGAGGCCGGAGAGGCTGAAGAGGAGAGGTTATTCCTTGAGTGGATGAGGCCTGCCGGGGAAAACAGTGGCGCCGCCGGCAGGGCCCCTCCTGCTGAAGAAGCGGCGGAAGAGCCTGTCGAGGAGGCATCTGAGGCGGACGAGCCCTCGGCCCCGAGGAAGAAACACGTCCTGCAGCGGACCGGCTCCAGCGAGCCAGTCTAGTCTAGCAGGGCCACACAACGGCAAGAGGCCCAGGCGCAACCTATGCGTCAGACGAGGTGCGCGAGAAAGAAGCCACGCCGGCAAAGAAGGCCGCGGCCGCAACGGCGAAGAAGACCATGGCTGCTGCCTCCTCCTCATACAAGCATGCAAGGACCCCGTCCCCTTCCCCCACGGGCTCCATCCCGGTGGCCGACTACGACCTTGGGTCTTTCAGCCCGAGGAGGAAAGGGAGGGCATAGGAGGAAGAAGAGTAAGCACTTTGCGTCCTCATCGATCCGTTGATCTTCCATTTTGATTGTTGTGCATTGACTTGATCTTGTCTTTCATAGGGACATGGATATGCTGGCTCAGCGGGTGGCGAAGAGAGCTAGAGCCTTGTCGGGCGACGAGCCCCCGGCAAGCACCCCACATGCGTCGGGGACGATTTTTATCAGCCCAGAGTCCAGCCCCGAGTGCAGCCCCCATGCCAGCCCCCAGCATAAGTTTGTTACTTGTTTCTTGCTGGCGGGCGTTGGAGCGCGCAACCTTATTGATGATCCCGTCGGGCACACAGGAGGAGAGCAGCAGCAGGAGGAGCCACTAGGGGCCACCCCGACACGCCACCCCCATTGACTACGCCGACCAGAGGGGCGTCCCCGGCAAGGGCACCCACCGAAGATCCCATGCACACGGAGGAGGAGGTGGCGGGCACAGGTGCTGACGACCCCGTCCTGGCAACGGACATTGCCAGGGAGGGGGCGTGTCCTTCCCACTTGCCGCGGGTAAGTTACTCGCCTCTGCTTCTTGCCATTGTCGCTTTGATTTCTTTCCTTTTCTCTTTCTCGATCATTTTTTGATTTTGGCCTTGCCTCACCCCCTTTGCGGCTCTAGATCCTCCCCTAGTACACCAGGCGGATGTCGACGACGTGGTTGTCGAGACCGCCAAGGACGTCGAGGCTGAGGCTGCCAACATCGCTGCCGAAGAGGCTGCCAGGGGATCCGCTGAGGAGGCCGGCAAGGGCGCCGCTGAAGAGACCGCCACGGGGCCTGCCGGGGAGGCCGACAAGGACCCTACCGGGGAAGCCGGCAAGGCTGCCACCGAGGAGGCCGGCGAAGCCGCCACTGGATAGGCCGCCAAGGATCCTGTCGGGGAGGAGACGGTCAATGACCAGCTTTCCTCCTCCTCAGCCTCTGCCTCAAGAAGTTACTTGAAAGTTGGTGATGATCTTTTCGTCAGCATCCCAGGAGCGGCGGGCACCAGACCACCAATCGAGGGGGAGGTCTTCGATGAGGAGATCCTCACCACCGCCAGGCTCCAGGTTGTTGAAGAACCGAGCATCAGCAGCGGTAGCTCTAAAGAGGATCAGCTCCTTTAGGCCATGAGCGCCAACTTCCACAAGCTCCAAGCTCTCCATCGGGCTCGCAAGGAGAAGGTGGACACCTGGATGGCGGCCTTGGACAAGGCCGAGGTGGACTTCCAGGAGCGTGCCAAAGATGTCGAGCAAAATGAACACCTATGGGGTCACAAGGATCTCTTCTACGTTCGGTGGGGGATTAGTTGTACGAATAGCAGGTCAACCGTTAGCACACATGTGATTTTACCCAGGTTCGGGCCACAAAGATGCATAATACCCTAGTCCTGCTTGTCCGGATATATGTGTTCTTGAGCTTTCGAACTAGCTACGATGCGTGCTTGGTCCAAAAGTCCGAATCCTCTCTCTGTATGCCTTGGGCCTCCTTTTATACGCAAAAGAGTTGCTACAGTGGCACATAGGAGGTGGTAAGATACAGTGCACGAGCTTATCGCTCGGCAACGTAGGACAAACGCATTTAAGGCATTGCCTCCGCGTCCTCTTGCTTTATCGGGGACGACAATAGAAGCCACCCCATCTTTCACCGCTCCTCCTTGCTTCGACACGCGTCCAGGTTGACGAGGCATGCAGTGCCACGCTGGCTGACTAGCTGCTGTGCTGGCACAATGGTAAAGCTTCCACGAAGATCTGCATGCCGCCACGCAGGCGTCTTCATAGTTGGCACGCTGATCATCGCAATGGACTGGTGGTGAGGTGGCGAAACCTTGTCGGGCACGGGTCTGGCCACGTCCCAGCAATCGTCCCCGGCAAGGCTTGCCGGGGGCCTTGGAGTCGTCCCCGGTAATATCGGGTCATCCCCGGCTCTTGCCAGGGGTCTTCATCTTCTGGCCCCACGTGGACCCGTGGGCTACCAATCTTTATGAGGATCCGCATACTACCAAGCATGCGCTCTCAGATCTTGGCGTTAACGTTGTTGATGGTGTCAGAGCTCTCAGCCCCAAATGGTGATGGACGACGGCGAGGCCTAGGAAGGGGACGACGCGGAGGCGGGGAAGACGCAGTAGTGGAACAGGATCCCGTTTCAAACGTGGCCGGTCAAACACAAGGCGGTTTCCTCCGTTCTGCGGTACGCTAGGCCTCGTTTCCATCGCCTATTTCGTCCAAGCCCTCCCGATGAACATGACGACGCATTCCGTTCCGACTCAGCCGGTTGGCTCCCCATGAACATGACGACGACGATGTTTCTCCGTTTCGACCCAGCCATGTACATGAGCCCTGGCCGTACGTATGCGCGAGTAGGTGTTCGAGACCCCGCCCATATGTACACATACGTGGCCGTATTTTTGTTCTTGCACCCTACCCGTTGTACGTACGTGTACATGCTACGTGCGTGCCTTTACTATGACACGTGCGCGCCTCTGCATCCACCAGTATGTACGTACACGTTCGCGACCAGAATGACAACGCTATGTACGCTTCGATCAGGTGGGTCCCGACTGTTAGGCACTTCCTTGCGTGCGAAGATGTAGCTGGTGGGTCCCAGCAGTCAGGGGGCGAATTGTTTTTTCGGACGCACTTCCTTGCGTGCCAAGATGTAGCTGGTGGGTCCCAACAGTCAAGGGGAAACATTTTTTTTGCAAAATACAGTGGCCCGTCCGATGGGTCCCAGCTGTCAGGTGGAGGAATCATTATTTTCCGCGTAATAAGGAGGCACTTCCTTGCTATGGCCGTGGACCCAACTGTTAGCCTCTCCATGTACAATCCACGTCCGATGGAAGTTGTTCCTTGACCACGTTGACCACGCTGCACAGAGAGCACCACGGCGGTGGACGACGGCGAGGCCTAGGAAGGGGATGACGGGGAGCCGGGGAAGACGTGGCAGTGGAAGACCGCGCGGAGAGGGGTACGAGGGTTCATTGGTTCGGCTGCAGTGTGAGGCTGTCGTCGCTGCAGGGCCTGTCCAGCGGGGGGAATAGTAGGGGGCGGTGAGGCCTCCGCGGCAGCACAGCCGGCCACGGGAGGCAGGAGCATGCGGCACGACCAGTGCTGCTTTGGGCGGCGGGAGCAAGAAGACCAGAGGTTGAAGAAGCACTACGGCCGTAGGATGGACATTGTACGGTCACTGGTGCTAGAATCGTTCATATTTACTAAACTTGACAAAGGCCCCCGTCCCAGTCAACTTAGTAGGCCCACAAGTCAGCCTCCCACCATGGTGGGTCCCAGCTAGCAGGGGGAGTATTCATTTTTTTGTGCGTAATAAGGAGGCATTTCCGGTGGGTCCGAGCTGACAGTGGAGGGAACGTTTTTTCGCCAAATACGGAGGCCCATCCGGTGGGTCCCAGCAGTCAGGGGGACAGGTTTTTTTTCGCAAAATAAGGTGGCCCGTCCGGTGGGTCCTTGCTGTCAGGTGGAGGAATAATTATTTTGCGCGTAATAAGGAGGCACTTCCTTGCGGCCGCCTGGACCCAGCTGTCAGCCTCTCCACGTACAGTACTCTTCCGATGGAAGTCGGTCGTCGACCATGTTAACCCCGCCGCGCCGAGAGCACCAGGGCGGTGGACGATGGCGAGGCCTAGGAAGGGGACGACACGGAGGCGGGGAAGATGCAGTAGTGGAAGCCCGTGCGGAGAGGAGTACGAGGGTTCACTGGTTCGCCTGCGGGGTGAAGCTGCCATCGCCGCAGAATAACAGGGGGTGTGGGTGAGTAGAGGGTGGTGGGAGTAGTACGGGGCGGTGAGGCCTCCGCGGCATCACAGCCGGCCACGGGAGGCAGGAGCACGTGACACGACCGACGCTTCTTTGGGCGGCTGGAGCAAGAAGACCAGAGGTTGAAGAAGCACTACGGCCGTTGGATGGACATCGTACGATCACTTCAGCTAGAATCGTTTATATTGACTAAGTTGACAAAGCCCTTGGTACGCGTCAATTTAGTAGGCCCACAACTCTGATTTGGCAGAGAACATATAGCCCATTTGCAATTTGTAAGAATGTACAGGCCATTTTTAATTCTAATAGAATTTACTACAGCCCACTTACAGTTTGTTAAAAGTACAACCCAACTTCTAGCTGGGATAACGATTAATAATTTCAAACAACCGCTCAAAACAGAATAAAAAAAATCCCACATTTTGATGGGATCCGAAATATTTTTATCCGATATTTCTAGTCAGGTTAAATATAATTTCAAAATAAAGTTCTATTACGTTAAAATCCAACGGAATATTGCGCGCCCAAGAAGTAATGAAATTAAATTTTTGAAATTCCAAAAATAATATATTTTTTAAACTAATTACGTGTTTGGTGCATAGTTACTGCCCAGTTATTACAATTACATCCCATTTATTATTTCTTAAAGTCCATTTTCTTGTTAAGCCTAATGCATACCTCCTAGGAAAGTTTGCAGCCTAGGGAGGCGGAGAGAAACAAGTTGACCCGGATATTGTGTACAACTTTCGGCCCAGTTGCATTGATGATGTTGAAAAAAAGGCCTGTGTAGTATAGTACAACCTAACATGGTTACTCAGCCCACATTCAGCGACGCCGGAAAGGCCCAAACAAGGCTTCTGTACAACTTTTTGAAGTCACTGAGCTCAATTAATAACTTAAGAAAAAAGTTAGATTACAGTGGAACATAATTAAAAGCTGTCACGAGCGAATAAGTAATTCAACGGGTCCCACTTGTGCGTGTGCGCGTGTGCGTGCATGTGTGTGTGTGTGTGTGTGAGAGAGAGAGAGAGAGAGAGATTGAGGGAGAGAGAGAGAGAGAGACCCATCGGTCGATGCTCGTAAATACATATTTTAGCCATATGCATTGCTGATGCTTAGTAAAAACTTATATAGTTGACACAATCATATAGAATATCATAGCACACTGAACTTGCATACAAAAATTTCACGCAGGTGGCACAATCAGGATGGAAGCAGTGGATCTCTACGGGAAGGGCTATGTTGAAACCAATGAAATCATACATAATGGTTCATCGTCTTTATCAATGACGGGCAAATATCTTGAATGTTGTGCAAAGAAAACAGGCAGACAACACAATAAGTTCTGCTAGCACATTAAGTTGACGTACAACCCTTTCTAAAAAAAGTCCAGGTACAAAATTAGAACATGTCACAATCAAATGTACTCGCATATCAGTGCTTCACACCCATAGCTCGGATTTAACTAGTATCTGACAAGATTCAGTTGTTACCTCAAATTAGAGCACATCTAGGCAGCCAGCCCTGCCTCTTCTCCCAAAGAAGCAGTGGCCTCCGCCGCGCGATGGAGTAGGCCATGTGCCATCCATCGTTCTGAGAAACACGGGGAAAGTCTGACGTTGACTCCTGTAATGGACGTCGTCGACGGACCCTGGCACCAGCAACAGCGACAGGACTTCGATTGATGGATTGACCACTTCTTCGACATGCACGAACACTCAATACAAGTACATCCCTAACATGGTCCGCGGCGGCCTTGGTGGCGACAAATAGTACAACCCCGGTTCCTGCACCGGTATCTCAACACCAATCACCTTCGGTATGGTGGACGGCTTCTTCATCCATGCCATAAGCGTCAGAGCCCAGCTGTCTGGAGGAACAAACATACTTATGAGCTCACCTCCAAGGTCGTTGATAAGGTCATTCATGGACTCGTTGTTCGAAGAACATCGAGGCATGCCGTGGAAGGTAAGCTTTGTTAAAAACTCAAGCTCAGAGGGCACTGAGCCCCATCTTGGGTGCCACCGATCAAAGCTCACCAGCGGGCCATCGCAGAACAAATGCCGGGAAGATTCGAACACATGACTGCAGTCGAAAGTTGTCCGGAAGCTGACAAAGAAATCAGCCGGTGGCGGACAGACTTCAACGAGCAAGTCACTTATTTGGATGCCGTGCACAATGCCAAGAGCTTTGACAAGGTCGTCCGGTGAGACGGGAGGCCGGTCATCGTTGATGGTTACCATCAGCACTTTGCCGGAAAACTGGTCGTCAAGCGCCGCCATGCCACTGTTGAGCGACAGCACACAGCGACCGAAGGCAGGACGTACATCAGGATCTCCGGCTCGAAGATCCACGTTGACCGGCGACATGATAGTGCGCTTGAGTACAGGGAGTACAGGAGGGGGATTTGGGGGAACTGGAGTAGGAATCGAGATTCCAGAGGTGGGGAAGGGGAAGGAGACTGGGGATGAAAAGGTAGCATGAATTTCGAGCACGCGCCAATATGCTCTTGGCGCGCAAGCGCACAAAAACACCGGTGACGCCCACATGTCGGCCTAAGAGTCCTTATTCTTTCTTTTTTGGAGAGCCCAGCCTTTTTTTTCAGGATCTTTTGAGAGCCCGACCTGAGAGTCATAATTGACCTGTTTGGCATTGCGTTACTACTCGGCCCATATTCAACGACACCTCACTGGTCCAAACAAGTGTACATCATCTAAAAGACACTGAGCTCAAATTATATAACTTGAAAAAAGGAGATATACTCTGAACACTTGAGAATGGTGATGCCCTCATTTAGCCCACCAGTAGTTCAAGACAATAAATAGTTCGAAACAACGATATATACAACATTCAAACACTGACTAGTGACTACTACTAACATAAACAACAAGACATGATAGTTCATAAGAAGTCTTGCTACACCACCAAAACGCACCCATCTGCAGCACTCAGACTCTCGTGATCCAGACGAGAATGACATTCTAAACATAAGCAACTATTACATAGTAAGAGTGACATAGGCGAGGATGACCAAATGACAAGGAATATGCATAACAAAAGAAAGAACTACCCATCCAGAACCAGCAGCAAAGACAACAAAGTCATTCGAAGAGATGATCCAACACCATCATAATTTGCAGCCCCGCTTCAACGACCATTGATCCGGAGACACCAGTACTCCACCCTTTCGATGCAACAGCCCAATTACCTATGAACCTAAAGGCTTGAACCACATCATTGCCTGTCGTAATTGAGACATCCAAGGATCAAAGTTAATCCGGATGCCTTTGTCATTCTCACCTTCTTTTGGCTGCAGGCTATATCGTTGACAACGAGGGGAGTTTGCTTCTGAACTCCTGGGGCTCACCGTGTAGACACAATTTTCCATAGCAAATAGAGCCTCACTTCATCAAGGTCCTTGCCAACAGTGATCTCCTGGTTAATTAGATAATTGAGTCCGAGAAACAGAGATGTAAACCAAGGCTGTTTACCCGCCTCCAACTAAAAAATCCTAAAGGCCCCAACAAGCTGGTGTCCTGCTCATAGACGTAACAACCACTGTTCGGATACTCACGTATTACACGGTGCTTGTATACAGTGGGGTTTTTGCAATATAACTTTTCCGGCTCATGTGTCCGAATGATCATCAGTCTTTTGTCGTCGTCTGATCGAGAGAGGAACCAGTTGTGCTTCCTTGTTTTTGGCAAAGGTGGTGTGATTACAAAGGGTAGTAACTGTAGAGACACTACATCATATCAAAAAGGACAGGCATTGTTAATGTAAGATCAACATTGTTCAGAGTATGAGTAGTATAATGCAAGAAACAACATTGATATGTCCCTATTGGAACTGGGAGGAAAATACAGGGAAATGTATATTGGGTTCGAAAATATAGAAGTGCCATGCATGGTTATACTCATGTTATCTCGCAATGGATTCTTCACAGGAAACTACCATGTCATGCATGTTATGTAATCATGTTCTGTCCTCACAAAAAAATTCTTCAAGGTAACTAACAGACCATGCATTGTTATATACTCGTGTTTTGTGGGCAAAAAATTTGTGAGGATATTATTCTAGCCATTGATTGCTGAAGGGCGAATATAGGTATATACACATGGTAAGCATTGCAGGATTTCACTACTTCCAAATATAGAGTTCTCCATATGCACATTTACTTCCCTAATGTATGGTTAGATGAAACCAATAGTGTGGTGCATGTTTCTACATCATTAAAATGAGGAAACTAACATGGCCATTGTCGGTGTCAAAAGTGGCGGATCTCGGGTAGGGGGTACCGAACTGTGCATCTAGGCGGATGGTAACAGGAGACAAGGGACACGATTTTTTACCCAGGTTCGGGCCCTCTCGATGGAGGTAAAACCCTATTCCTGCTTGATTAATATTGATGATATGGGTAGTACAAGAGTAGATCTACCACGAGATCAGAGAGGCTAAACCCTAGAAGCTAGCCTATGGTATGATTGTTGTTCGTCCTACGGACCAAAACCCTCCGGTTTATATAGACACCGGAGAGGGCTAGGGTTACACAGAGTCAGTTACAATGGGAGGAGATCTACATATTGTATCACCAAGCTTGCCTTCCACGCCAAGGAAAGTCCTATCCGGACATGGGACGAAGTCTTCAATCTTGTATCTTCATAGTCCGGGAGTCCGGCCAAAGGTCATAGTCCGGCCATCCAGACACCCCCTAATCTAGGACTCCCTCAGTAGCCCCTGAACCAGGCTTCAATGACGACGAGTCCGGCGTGCAAATTGTCTTCGACATTGCAAGGTGGGTTCCTCCTCTGAATACTTGATAGAAGATGTTTGAACACAAGGATAGTGTCCGGCTCTGCAAGATAAGTTCCACATACCACCGTAGAGAGAATAATATTTACACAAATCTAATCTGCTGACGTATTCCGTAGTGTGACATGACACCACAGCCAAGCCTTTATTCGAATCGTTTTACTGTCCCACCTCAGCGCGTTTAGCGAGGTGGTTTCCTTGGCACGTCTTGTCAAAGCAGAGATCATGTCCCCTTATTCCGGGATTCTCATCAATACGGGCGTGGGTAACCCAGCCGTGCCATTGGTATGACTTCTTAATTGAAAGTGAGTCCCAAACGGTCACGGGGAGGGCTCTTGGTATTGAACCTCTTTATAAAGAGACCAAGGCTCGACTCCTTTCTTTCAATCCAATCAAATCTGCCTCTCGCCTCGAGTTCCAAGACCCAAAGCTCCAGATTTAGGCGCTTCGTACCTTCGATGATGTCCGGCTCCGACCTCCAAGGCCGGTGGATGCCTTCCTCCATTACGGAAGAAGACGTGTGAAAGCTGAGAGATGCCAGGTATCTGACCGGCGGAATCTCGCATAGGCTGCCTGCTCAATTGCATGCTATTCCAACTCCCCAGCCCGGTGAGAGTGTGGTGTTCACATCTCACTTCCTTCGGGGGCTAGGCTTCCTGATTGATCCCTTCGTGAGGGGGCTCATGTTTTATTACGGGCTGGAATTTCACGACTTAGCTCCGGAGTCCATCCTCCAAATCTCATCGTTCATTGTCGTGTGTGAGGCCTTCCTCCATATTACTCCTCACTTCGGACTGTGGCTTAAAACCTTCAAGGTAGAACCGAAGATGATCAAGGGGCAGCATGCTGAGTGTGGAGGTGCTATTATAGGCAAGATTGCCAACGCTCCATGGCCCGAGGGCTCTTTTCAAGAGGAGTTCGGCTTATGGCAACGAGAGTGGTTTTACATCACAGCTCCCAGGGGCACCACGTGGGTGGCGCCACCTGCTTTTCGCTCGGGTCCCCCACCACAGCTATCGTCATGGGTCAATAAAGGGCTTAACTGGGGGCCATCCAAGGATGTGCCCTTGCTGCAGGGCCGCATTCGAGATCTCCTAGAAAGAGATACCAATTTGGCCGTAGTGGCGCATGTTATGCTGATTCGCCGCATACTGCCCTGCAAACGTCGCCCCCTCCGCCTGTGGGAATTTAATCCGGAAGGATCGCGAGCCCTCCAACATTTTATGGGCACGACGCCCGTGGAGATGTACAAATTATTCTTCGGATCACAAGCAATGTGTCCGGACTTGTCTGAGGACGCAGGTTTGAGCTGCAATCGCCCGGACACTCAAGTAAGTAGCCCTGTACCTGGACACGCTATCCGTACATTTATCATAAAACTGCCCTAAAAAGAGCTATCCTTTAAACATGAGTGGATAGCGAAAGCAAAGCTTATCAGGTGTCCGGCCCCCCTCCCTGAGACCACGCTGGATCTCGTGTTGACCAGGATGCTGGAGATTGCGCCTTTGGAAGAAGGAAAAGAGGGGAACAAAGAAGCTACCGCCTCCGCGAAGGAGGCTGTCAGGAAAGGAGGAATCGAGAATTCCTCTATCCAGGGAAAGAAGAGGACCGCCTCTGAGGACCCGGAGGCGATGGCCTCAAAGCGGGGGAAGAAATCTTCGTCAGAGGGTCCGGCGCCGGAGGGTGCCCCGGCCGCATTACGCCCCCAAGGGGATCAACTCTCCACCGAGCCGTAAGTAAAGAGAGGGGTTTTAAAATGAGAGACATCCCTATTTTATTTCTAAGGAAGATAACCAAAATTTTACCTTGTAGTTCGGATCTCAACCCTTCGCAGCAGATCTCATCTTTAGGGGATCTTCGTCCGGAGATGATGGAGAGCGGAACGCCTCCCCCAGCTGTACCGTCTTGCGAGGCAGGCGACCCCGAGGTGTCGTCTCGGAGGGTTTCTCCGAATCCGTCCTTGGAAAAAAGTCTTCGAACGAGTCCGGCATCGTCTGGTGCACGGTCGGAGGAGCTGAAGGATCTGCTCGGGCGAGCGTCTATCTCAGAAGAACACTGTGTGTTGATGAACATGGTGATTAGAAGGATTTCATCCGCGGAAAGTGGATTGTACGAGGCCGCCAGGAGTTTACTGACAGGTTTTGTGGTACGCGAAAAGATGTACCTTTTGACAGAGCCGCATATATAAAATGCACCCTGTATAGATAGTAGCCCCTGAGACTCTGTGTGTTGTCAAAAATGACGGTGCACAGAGGATCATTATCCCAGGTATAATATGTCGCCTTTCCTATGTATGTGGCGAGGTGTTCGGTGGCTAGCCGGACTGATGAATTTGCCGAGCTAAAGCGACAACTTGACGTGGCAGATGCCGACATCGCGCTTGTAAATGAGCGGCGGGACGAGGCACAAGGTATGTAATGTCTCCGAAGACATCTGGTAAGAGGAGCTTGATGCTCGTACCTTATAACATGTGTGCTAAATGCAGATGGTGCCGCTGTCGTGGAAAACCTTCGGGCGGAACTTGCCCGAGCCAAGGAGCAAGCAAGGAAAAGTGATGCGGCTGCCGTGAAGGCGGCTGAAGAGCTGAAAGCCGAACAGGCTGCTCACTGCCAAAGCAAGAAAGAAATGGCCGAGATGGCTGTAAAATTGAAGGATGCTGCCGACTGTTGTAAGCTTCTTGAAAAAGAAGATAGGGTGGCACAGAAGGACCTAGAAAAGGTCACTACCGAGGCCAAGGACACTCGCTCTGCAATGAGAGCTATGAAGGAGGAGCTACGTCAGGCCGGAGATATCACGGCTGGAAAGCCCTATATGCTGCGGATGAAGTTCGGGGATCCTAAGTATGCTCCGTTAGACCGGAAGTGGAGTGCGGCGAACACTTATCTGGATTTGGCGGCTAGTGCCGCGGACGCGACCGAACACTTCCGGGGTCTAGATGACCATGAATTGGAAGAACTTTTTTGGTCGCAGTTCCACAATCCAGAGCGCCCGCTTTCGGTATCCGATCATTTGGCCGCATGGGCGGAGCTGAACAGGTTATCCAAACTCGCCATGAAGCATGTCGTGAGTCATCTGTGGCCGAAAGGGCTAGAGCCGAAGAGTTATTTTAGCTTGGTGCAACAGTTCCTTGGTACGGTGCCGCATATTGATGCAATGAAGAGGTCAGCGTGCATAGAGGGTGCACAGATGGCTCTTGCCCGTGTCAAGACATACTGGGCGGAGATGAAGGCCAGTGTTGTTGCATCCCAGGATTCGGACGAAAGCCGAGTACCTGCCCAACACTACTTTGAGGAAGTTCTGCAGGGCGCTCGTTTAATAGAGACGCAATGCTCGAAGGATGTTGTGTTCAAATAACATGTGCTATTGTAAAACAATGTTATGATGGAATATAAAAGCTTTTTATACTTGTGCTTTCAAGAATTAGAATACCTCCTGTGCGGCCGTTAATGTATATGTGTATATAACCTGAACGATGGTAGTCGTTGGCTTCAGCCCCCACGCATATGATGCGGGGGTGTTCGCAGAAGGCGAATTTTCACACTTGATCCAACGTCTTGGTCCTATAAAGGAGGTGATAGTGCAGCGAACTAGGCAACCGGACTATAGTGCTTTATCACTTTCACTTAGCCATAGGAGTTTGACAGTGGGGCTACTAAATAGGCCCTGGGGGCACCGCGCTCGCCGGAATTCGGGGCGCGTGTGTGCCTGACCGGGAAACGGCCCTTCGTTAATGCGGAGGAATCCTAAAGATTCCGGCAAGTCATCGAGTGGTTGACCAGTCTCTCGCTATATCATCACAGTCAGTTTTTGGCTTTCTCTACTAAGGTGCTCGCCTGGCCGAACCGGGGCACAATCGCAGTAGTTCTCCTGGTGCCGCCTTAGCTGATAGAGTGGAACGTAAGGCAGCAAAACACAGGAGCCGGGAAAACCCAGCATTTGACCAAAGACATGATTCGGAGCTGATGCATATAAGGCCAAACTCGCGACGCCGAACACTCCCTAAGGTATTCGGTCTTTATGAAAACGGGCCGAACAAAAGCCCTTGGTAAGAAGCCCCTGGTGTCCAGGTACGCGCAAAATTCTGGCGTGGCCACATGCCAAGACGCCAGCCTCCTCCTCGGTTATAGCAAAAAACCGAGGGATGTTATCAACAAGAGACAGTAAAAAAGGTTTACGCAGGGTCTTAATCTGAAAAGAATCCTTGAAATGGGTCCCTACTGCACGTCTGCGCCTGTGTCTCCGTTGTGCCGTATCCTGGACGGGTGAAGAACGGTGTTCGTCTGCAAAAGAGAGGAACTTAGTGGAAAACAATCATGCGAGAAATCTATGTTAAAATAAACAAAGTATAATACAAAAAATGGGTAGAATTGAGCTTTATTATCTCCTGGTGTAAACGCGTGGAGCCCCTTGTACGGGGGTATGCGGCTATTAAGCCTTTGTATGTTTACGGTGGACTCGTCGAGCCATGTCCGGGGTCGTGAACGACCTGTTTTAGGTGCTCTAACTAGTAAAGCTGGATTAGTGTGCGGCTGTCAAGGCAGCCGCACCATCGTCCGCGCTCGAGGAACACTTGATATTTCCCTTTAATGAATGATGCCTCATGGACCGGGCATTTTGAGTGTAAGGGATGCATAATGCGGTATTGCGTTAAAGCGGGCAAAAGCTGCGCGTTCCAGTAGTGCTTGATAGCTACTTATGAATGGGGCGATGTGGAAGGTTAGCTTTTCGCTTCGGAAGTTTCGGCGGAGCCGAACATAACTTCTAACGATAGGGAACCCATACAATGGGTATCTGGGCCTGGCGTGACCCCTTGAAAGGAAGTGTTGCCATGGCGAATTATTGCTGGGTTTATCCCCATTTTGCGGATTGTGTCCTGATATAGCAGGTTTAGGTCACTATCGCCGTCCATTAGGACTTGTGTAAAGTGGAGTCCGTCAAATATCGGATCTAAGACCAAGCTAGTCCAGCCTGCGTTCCAGATACCTCTAGAGTAATCCTGATGATCGAAGGTGATTGGTTGTAACAACCAGTGGCGGGACTCCTCTGGGACAGGCCGTATGGCGCGTATCTCCATAGGCGCCACTCTATTTTTCCCTTTTGTCACATGAAGTGAATTTACTATTTTGACTTCTTGCGGGAACTTCTTTTGTTCTCCGGTGCTCTGCTTGTGGGGTTCGTCGTCATCCTCGCTTGGTATGTCAAGCCCCTTGTGTTCGGCGTTGAGTTTGCCGGATTGCTTGAAGACCCAACAATCTCTGTGGGTGTGGTTTGCAGGCCTCCCGGGAGTACAGTGGATTTGGCATATTTTGTCCAAGATTTTGTTGAGGTTAGATAGCTCGTCCCTATTATCATTGGGGGCGGCTTTTTCTGATTCTGCCGAGAGATTTTGAATCCGACGTTGACTGTCGTGCTCTTCGGGCTGTTATCCTTGATCCAGCCCTGTTCCTTGTTACGGTGCGGTTTCCCGTTTCCATCTCTGACTTCGGATGTGCTTGGGTCGCTGGTGCTGCTTCTTTCCAACCAGCTATCCTCTCCTGTGCAAAAGCGGGTCATGAAGCTTGTCAATGCGTCCATTGTTCTTGGCTTTTCTTGGCCGAGGTGTCTGGCGAGCCATTCGTCTCGAACGCTATGCTTGAAAGCTGCTAGGGCTTCAGCGTCCGGACAGTCGACTATCTGATTCTTTTTAGTAAGAAATATGTTCTAGAGTTTCCGGGCTGACTCTCCCGGTGGTTGAGTTATATGGATTAGATCGTCTGCATCCGGAGGTCGGACATAGGTCCCTTGAAAATTTGCCCGAAAAGCATCCTCGAGCTCCTCCCAACTTCCTATGGTGTTTTCGGGAAGGCTTTTAAGCCAATGCCGGGCTGGCCCTTTGAGCTTGAGGGGTAAGTATTTTATGGCATGGAGGTCATCTCCTCTAGCCATGTTTATGTGGAGGATATAATCATCAATCCAGACTCCAGGGTCTGTTGTTCCGTCGTATGCCTCTATGCTTACGGGCTAGAATCCCGCTGGAAATTCATGGTCCAGCACCTCATCGGTGAAACATAGGGGATGTGCGGCGCCCCTGTATTTGGGTGTGCCGCGATGTTCAGATATTTGTTGCGTTGCATTGCTTACTAGAGCTTGCTTTCTTGGCCCATAGATAGATCGCGTGCCGGATTGAATGCGGCGCCCTTTGCCGCGCGATGTCGGTCATGGGGTCGTCTATCCGACCTGGTGGCTTCCTTGTTTTTTGACCGTGGGGGCTCTAAGGCCTCCTCATCAAATTCCGGTATTAATTTTTGCTTCGGATAGCTCTTTGTGTGGTGACTGTCGCCGTACTTGTGTGCGGTGTTGAGTACTTTGCCCCATCTAATTCTGAGTGCATCTTCCGCTGTTTTGAGCTTCCGCTTCTGCTTTTTCAGGCTACGCGCAGTGGCGACGAGCCTTTGGTGGAGGTTTTTCTTCTCTAGCAACTTGTCCGGCGTGAGGTCGTCTGGACTATTATCTTCGCCGGGGACGGGTTGTTTGGTTTGTCTATCCAAGTTTCCCTGTTCGTACGGTTGCTCGATGGCATGTTCGTCGTCCGCCGGTTCGTCCTGCTCTATGGCTGGGTCTCTGTCGAGGTGGGGTTTGGCGTGGCGCTTCCGCCGCTGCTTTGATTGCTTTTCAAGGGAACGATCCCTCGTTGCTCCCTTTTGATCCTTGTCTTTGTTTCTTTTAGGTGTGTCCACCATGTATACAACATGGGATGAGGTGGTTGTCTAGTGCCCTATAGGCGCTAGTTCTTGTTCGTCTTCTTCATCGGCGTCCATACCGTCGATGTCTTCAGAGTCGAAGTCGAGCATGTCGGTTAAATCGTCGATAGTGGCTACGAAGTGGGTGGTGGGTGCGTTTCAAATTTCTTCGTCGTCTGCATCCCAACCTTGCTGACCATAGTCCGGCCAGGGCTCTCCTGATAAAGAGAGAGACTTTAGTGAATTCAGGATGTCGCCAAAGGTCGAGTGTTGAAAGATGTCCGCGGCGGTGAACTCCATGATCGGAGCCCAATTGGGTTCGATCGGGAGGGGTGCGGAATATTCAGAGTCCGGAAAGGAGTCTGGCACCTGGCAGTCACGAGCTCCGCGAAGGACAAGATTGATGTTCAGCTCGATCGCCGTAGAGATTGCAGCCCCCGAGGCGGCGTCTAGCCACCTGTCCTCGACCGGCGCAGTCGGCTCCGAGCTAAGGGTCAGAGCAGACACCTGAGCGATGCTCTGGGCACTGTCCGGCGGCAGAGCTAGATCATGCCCATCGTGACAGTGCGGCGTGCTCGGCTGTGGCTCGAATCCGTCGAAGATCAAGTCTCCGCGGATGTCAGTCGTGTAGTTTAAACTTCCAAATCTGACCTGATGGCCAGGGGCGTAGCTTTCGATCTGCTCCAGATGGCCAAGTGAATTGGCCCGCAGTGCAAAGCCGCCGAATACGACGATCTGTCCGGGGAGAAAAGTCTCACCCTGGACCATGTCGTGGTTGATGATCGAAGAAGCCATCAGGCCTAAAGGCGACGACACAGAGTAACTCTCAATGAAAGCACCGATGTCGGTGTCAAAACCGGCGGATCTCGGGTAGGGGGTCCCGAACTGTGCGTCTAGGCGGATGGTAACAGGAGACAAGGGACATGATGTTTTTACCCAGGTTCGGGCCCTCTCGATGGAGGTAAAACCCTACTCCTGCTTGATTAATATTGATGATATGGGTAGTACAAGAGTAGATCTACCACGAGATCAGAGAGGCTAAACCCTAGAAGGTAGCCTATGGTATGATTGTTGTTCGTCCTAAGGACTAAAACCCTCCGGTTTATATAGACACCGGAGAGGGCTAGGGTTACACAGAGTCGGTTACAATGGGAGGAGATCTACATACCGTATCGCCAAGCTTGCCTTCCACGCCAAGGAAAGTCCTATCCGGACACGGGACGAAGTCTTCAATCTTGTATCTTCATAGTCCGGGACTCCGGCCAAAGTTCATAGTCCGACCATCCGGACACCCCCTAATCCAGGACTCCCTCAGCCATTGATACACACTCATATTTAGTAGTAGTACATAGATTACTGTAAAACAAGGATAATATTCATATATTCCTAACCGTTTGATTATTCAGGGTACAAATTGGCTGTAATGACATTGTCACAATCGCATGAATTAACTCATTCCAAATATAGCTGATTTACATCATCTCTAATACATTGCCATAGTTCTACTCAAATTCTGCTCAAACAGTGATATGCTAATCATCACAAAAAGTTCAAACAGTGTCATGGCGTCATCATTAACATGAGATGGAAACAACTTACACGCGCCGTCCCAGCAATACGTGGTGCCATCTGCTTTGTCGATCGCTTAGATGATGCCATTGTGTTCAATAGCATCACAGAAGTGTGTATCATCTTTGACGATGATCCACTGCGAGTTGGGTTCTCTCCAGCTAAAGAAGGCACCAGCATAAAGATAGGCGAGTCTGCGGTCAAACAAGGCAATTAGCTTGAAGTCTGCGTAATTAGCATGTCATGTGGGCACTTGGCATATTACAATCTTCTGCAAAACAAGGTCCGTCCAACTGATGTGGTAATCTAGATGACTTGGACCGCGATGGTAATACTCTATATAATCCAACAGAGGAAGGATAATCTCATGGGAGGTCTGGAAGTTCACGAGCACCAAATTTTTACCGTCTTCTCTGAAGGCAGCCATCTAGTGGGAGTTCATGCCGACCCAGTACATACCAGCCAAGAAGTTTCGGGTGATGGTGATCGGATCGATGTCGAGGGAAATGATGTACGACGACCCACTACATACCTGCAAAGAAGTTTCGGCGAATGGAGATCGGATTGAAGTCGAGGGGCATCATGTACGCCTCCGTATCATGGTGAGCCAATCTCGCAAGACCAGATAGCAGCAAGCAGTGTGTCTTGAAAGTCTTAGGCCTCGCTTCGACAATGGCTGTGTGCATGTACCTCGAGCATGCAGCCAGCCGCAGGGCGCTCAACATATCCATACACGAACAACAGAGGTCGAGGATGTCACTGGGGAGATTTCTCCAATCGCGGCTCATATGGATGTTGCGCGGTTCGTGTTCGACCATGGTGGAGTTTGGAAGGTGGGGGTTTTGGGGAGCTTGATTTACAGGGGAGAAGGATGTCGGTGCTGGAGTGGCTAGCGAGGGAATAGTGGTACTGGGGGAGGCGAGTGAGGCGATGGTACACGGGGGCACAGTGAGACGGAGACGGAGACGGAGAAGGAGATGGAGATGGAGTGGTGCTATGGGAGCGGGGAGTGAGACGAGGCGAGGCGCCAATGTGTTGTACAGCTGCGATGACAGACTGCACAGTGCACAGGGTGAGGCTGACTTTGGTAACCCGAACACGCTGCCTGGACTAGTGTCAGCCCATGGTGTTGTCAGTTCACTGTGAGGATCGGATGAATAGTATTTTGACCATCAAGTGTACCACAGTTGTACTACTACTACTACTAGTAGGAACATGAGTACTCCAGTATTGTATAGCGGAAATAGGTCTCCCGTGCTAGCATGCGTGTTCACTTCATCGTTCAGGTATCATCCGTATTGCGAGCAGAACCAAATTCTCGTGCATGCCCAATCAATGCCCTGCCGCGATGCATGCAGTGGTCGTTCTGGTGCATCAAGGATGGCATGCAGATCGTTCCACACTTGAGAAGAGGAAAAATGGAAAGGTAAAACGCGGCAGCAGAGGAAGAGAACGCTGGCTAACGAGGCTGGGAGGGGATCGAGCAGGAAGTTAATACTCCACACCTAAAGGTTTTGGGAAAACCTGATTTTCATAAGGTGACTTATACTCACCTAAAAGGAGGGAGTATTCCTTAACCAGAGAATGTTGTATCTCCCACTCACGTGCTCAAAAAAAGCTATGACACATTTTTTTATCTGTTTGCATAGGTCCCACCTATCACGAAGGATGGGCATGTACACGAATAGGTACGACTCATCAGTCTACCCACATAGACTTTTCGGTTAGTCTACCTAGCCATCTAATCAACTCCCTGCACGCCACTTCCCATTTACTTCTCCATCGGGAACCGATTCTCCTCGGCTTCCTCACCTCCCCTTCGTCTTCATTTGCATCCAAACCCCATTGTGTTCACATTGTTTTAACCTCTTTAAATAATCATCTGCTACTTCAGTTAGACTAGCCATCTAATCCTAATTCTCCAAACCATGGCCCTCCGTTCCAGTGGTTCCAAATGGCGAAAGAGATCGAGATGCAGGTTTTTAGCGTCCAACATGTCCTCGTCGAAGGCTCGATGCGCATAGTTGCCACCGTCACCATCCACCCAAGGGTTGTTCGGCAGTTGATCAACAATGTATCCAAGTCCCTCAAAAAGGTAGAGTCGAGGGTCATCAGTCTCGATGCAGAGTACACGGAGCGTGCCCCTGGGAAGATCTAGCGCGCCGTCGTCCTTCAGCTATGCCTCGAAGATGATTTTTTGGTGTACCACATCATACACTCGCCCTCCATACCAGGTGAGCTTCATGATTTCTTGTCTCGGGAGGACATATACTTCTGTGGGGCAGCCATCGAAGGGGACAAACAGAAGCTGGAGCCGTACAACCTTGATTTGAAAAGCATCGCTGACCTAAAACCATAATCAAAATTCCTGTAGAAGATTGTGATAAACAGACACCATCCCTATTTGACGTAGCAAATTTTGTGCTCGGTACAAATCTTCAGAAGGGTGACGAGACGGTGGCATTAAGGTCGTCTGGATGGGAGAATTATTCCTTGACGTACAAGCGGATATAATATGCTGCCCTCGATGCCAGTGTGAGTTTCGGGATAGCTGCAAGGTCCAAAGAGCTTGTTGCGAAGCCGTCTCCCACAGAGAATGAGAACAACAACAAGAAGAAGAGAAGGCTGCACCAGCAGGAGGGCGTTATGGATGGATGAACTATTTCCTCTCTTGTAAAAAAAATTATTCCCTCTTGGTGTATATTGATATAGATGGACTATTTTGATGGTGTGCATGTCTTTGGAATAGAGTAGTAGCATGGGTCCGCTTGACTATAAGGAACTATTTATCCGCATATATAGCTTTCTCTGCTACTCCTTCCAGTGATCGGTATGCAGTGCATGTGTCCGTAGACATGACAGCTTGTCCATGGAAGTTCAACTACGGCGACCATCACGTATCATCTCGCGATTCCCACAATGCCTCTCCAACCCACGGCACCACGCCCCCCGACATGCGCCTCACCCCTCTCGGCCGCACCGCCCCTCTGCCTTTGTGTGCATGACATGTGGGCCACCTAAAATGCGGCGAGCATCAAGTTTCTACCACAGCCACACGCGATTCCCACGATGCCGCTCGAACCCATGACACCAAACGTCCCCCAACCTGCGGCTCACCCCTCTTGGCCCCACTGCCCCTCTGCCTTCGGGAGCATTACATGTGGACCATTCACCTATCGGGTCCACATGTTATTAACTCAAAGGCGCTGAAGCTCAGTCCCAACGGCCCTGAGAGGGAAATGTAACTCCTGCGCCAGGGCTTGTGGTTCTCCCGCAACACGAACTCGTACCAAACTCGAGATTTGTTTCTTTACTATACATGCACGCAATGATTTAATGGACATTGTAATCTCAACATGTGATGGGGAGATATAATTTGAATTTGAAACTTATAAAATGAAAAGATTCAAATCAAATAAACTGGGAGAGAGGGAGTATATCGTAGGATGTGTCCCATACAAAATAAGTCCCCTGGTTTGTCACCGTGAAGATGCGGTTAGAAAGGAGCACATCGTCTTCCTACTCATACGGCAACAAATCGTCCGCAGACAGCATGGTCCGCCTTTGACCGCCATGTGCTAGGTTCATGCTATCTTATTCAATCTCACCGTGGTTCCCTCATACCAATTCATGCGGTGGCCCGTTGCATGGCTGATTCCAATGTTGGACAAAGGTTCTACGGCAATGGTGTCACCATTGTAAATGTTGTGCCAATTGATGTTGGTACCCTCCCGTACATATGCAAGCGAATCTCCACTCGCAACGAGCGTAACCTGTGAAACAATGGGCAGGGGGAGAATTTGGAAATGGACACGGAAGTAGTCTTTAGAATTCATTTACTACATGATCAAACTTGCAACTACGGCCACGCTGCGCTAGAGAGACCCTCAAGGATACATCCTTGTGCGTTCCATGGAACATCAAGATGCATTTGTATGAGTAGTTTATCTTGTGAGGGAAAAGGATGAACGAGGGAAGGCCTCTAGAGATAGAGATGGACACTACTACTACCAATGTGTTGGCCCGTGCGTTGCAATGGATCCAAAGTAGTAGAATAATACTTGTTCACGTGCCTGAAATATAAAAACTCTAGTTTTGGTATACATGTGTCAGCATACATGATAGCTTGTCCATGGAAGTTGAACCACGGCGACCATCACATTTCTTGTTTCTACCACTGCCACACCCACACGCGATTCCCACGACGCCGCTCCAACCCACGACACGACGTCCCCCGACGTGGACATGGATCCTCTAATGTGGTTATCACTGCCTTGCCCTGCCTTTCCTTCGCTGACAGGTGGGACCCACGCTTATGGGTCCCACATGTCAGTGATAGAATGGTAGGATTGTTCGCGTCAGGGGATCCTCATCCCCCCGACGTGCCCTTCATACCTCTCGGCCCCACCGCTCCTCTGCCTTTGTGTGCATGACATGCAGTCCAGCTGAATTGCGGCGGCCATCAACTTTCTACCACATACATACCCGATTGGATGCGGTTTGCCTGCTCCGCTGCTATGCTCCAATCCGTACTCCCGCACCATCGAATTTTCATCCAGCGGCTGTGACACATTTCGTCCCGGGCATCAATCCTCAGCTGGAGTACTTATGTACTACAGGTAGTACCCGCAGGTGTGGCCATCTACGCCTCGTAACGCCCCGACGCCCAGCTGTGGCACCCTCGCCACGGCCACGCCACCATCGGCCGGTTCATCTCGAACGAGTGAGTCGCGAACCACGCCACCACCATGAGAATGACATGTGGGCCAGCCACATTTAAGGTCCGCATGTCATTGACTCATAGGCCGGGCACTAAGCCACTGAAGTTCGGTCCCGTGGGCCCCGAGAGGGAAATGTAACTCCTGTGGCAGGCCTTGTGGTGCTCCCGCAGTACAAGCTCGTGCCGAAACTGGAATTTGTTTCTTACTACTACCAACTAGTACTAGTAAGGTACACGTGCATTGCAAGCATGAGGTTCTGGTGGTTTGTGCATTATGCTTCTACATGTGGAGTTTTCTGGATTCTAACATGTGGCAAAATCTAGTGGAATGTAAGGTTAGGCAAGTTTGATTAACTTAGGTGGATGTTTTTTTCAAGCCACACCATAGGCAAGCCACACTAAGGCCCCACATCACATACACACAAAAAATGTGGCAAGATTCCCTTAGGCTTGCCAACTTGTGGCTCTCATTTTGAAGAACTAATAACTTTGCCTAAGCTTAGTTGTGGCAAAGTTAGTCATGAAGTAAGTTCAACTATGGAGTCTTCTAGATTATACATGTGGCAGAATCTGGTGGATGGTATCCAACGGCCAGTAGTGCTCGGATTTGCCATCTTTGTACCGTCGGATTGGCTTCATCCAACAACCAACTTTCAAAGTTTTTCACACACTATATAGGGGGTATAGATATCGATGTGCCGTTCCGTTGCAATGGATCCAAAGTATATCTATTTAGTGGAGTGCACTCTAAACACATTATCTATTTATTTTACTGTAACCTTTCGTAGCCATGCAACCAAGCCACATAAGCTTCATGGGTGCCCCCCCACATCATATTATTCATACTACGTTGATTGAAAAAAAGATAAATCACCCAAAACAAGATCTTCCCGTTTTTTGTTCCTACGATGTTGTGCCGTGCACGTACCTACTAGTTGTATAGTGGTAGTACTAGTAATATAGTTAGGAGTACAAACTTGGTACTAGTAGGAGTAGTACTAGTACGGAATGCTCCTACTCTATCAATGAGCCCCATCTGACACCAAATTTCTTGGCTTCCGTGCTACAGCTAGATCTTCCCCTCGTTTCTGTTTTCCAACCTGGCAGCGGGCGGGGTGTCAGTTTGCTCAACAGCGGTCCCACATGAAAGTAAAAATGCTAGGCAACATGCCTTCCCTAAGCTATGTGTCATGCCGGACGGGCCGTGGAGTACTCCCGATTCCCGGGCGTGTGGGGGTGCGATGCGAACGCGGTAGGCCTTTTCCTTTTACTAGCAATGTGCCTGTGCGTTGTGATGGAAAGTAGTAGAATAGTAGTATTTGTTCACAATCTTGAAAGAAATCACTATTGTTTTGATATACTCCTAATATATTACTCCCTCCATACCTAAATATTTGTCTTTTTTGAGATTTCAAATGGACTATCACATACAGATTATATAGACATATTCTAGTGTTTATAGCAAGATGCCCGTGCATTGCACGAAGTTGATGGAAAAGGTAAGCACAACTTATAAATTGACGGATGGAGTACTAGTTATAGTGATGCATATAATTAAGCAAAGGGATCACACATGTCGGTATTGACTGGAACGAGAATGCAACAACACAATAAGAATTAATGCCACGATGATGTGATTGTTGTGGTGGTTATAGAAGGCAAGAAGAAAGATGGATCCATGAACGTATGACCTACTCCTCCTCAACTTAGTGCGTCGGGCCACCGACCGGCGGCTAAGGAGCGGCGGCTTTTGTGGCGAGGTCTAGGTGCTTCTCAGCAAAGGCATCGAAGGCTTCCAGCCGGTTGAGGAAGGCCAACATCGTACCGTCCCCACTGGCCTTGTAGATATCTATGTACACGATTTTCCCGTACACGTGGATGTGTAGGTCGACGAATTCTTGCAGGGCGTGGCACGTCGCGGCGAGCGCGATCTCCAGGTGAACATTCTTCATGGTGTCGGCGGGTAGTCGCAGGGCAACCAATGCTTGAAAGAGGTTCCGGCCATGGAGGCCGATTAGGGTGGCAGGCAATGAGGAGCCCGGGTGCGCGGGCTGGAGGAGTACGGCGATGTCGTCCACGAGATTCGTGAGGATGGTGAACTTGTTGCTGGTGGCAACGATCATCTGGTCGAACTGAGAGTCGTAGTTGGCATCGACGGCGGCCATCCACCAGCCAGTCTCCAACCCCGTCTGGAGACGATCCTCGGCGCCATGCCGCAGGCCGGCGTCGTGGACCACCTGGCGCAGCCGCTGGCCGCTCACGCGCATCGCCGCCATGGGTCTGGAGTGAGCTACTTTGCACTTAGTGTAGGTTCTTAGGAAAATGCTTCGGTGCTTACGATGTGGTAGATGCATTGGAATGGAGGGGCGCCTTTATATGAGGGCAATGAGGGCAAACTGTGTTGCATCCACATCGTGCAGCCTCTTTTCCCGGACCTCCTCCCATTACTTCCCTCATGCATTAATTGAAGGATGATGCATTGGCCGTTCAACATATCGGGAACCACTACTCCCTCCCTCGTCTGCATTAAAGCCGTATTGGGAACTGCGTCGCCCGCTGTCAAATCGAATACTCCCTCCGTCTATGTGAGTATTAAGTCATCTTACGAAAACCAAATAGTAAACACATAGGCGTGGTGCATTAACTCTCACGTTGTTTATTATTTTTTGACATAAATAGAGGAATCAACCAATAAGAGATGTGAGGCTTGTATGCTTTTAATTACTTGAGACTATGAAACATGACATGCTGTGGTCAGTTCGTTGCACAAGAACAAATACAACCCACGTCAGCACACACGCATCTTATAGCATCACATCCAATGGCTATAAAAGATGAATGAGACCAAATTATATCTTATCTAGATGAGTTCTAGCAAAACTGTATTAATAATACTTAGTACTCCTGCGCCATGTATCATATATTAGTATCATGTAGTACTTTATTTATTGCCATGTATGACACATAGTACTCAACTCTCTCTCTTTCTTTATTTAATTCTATGACACCTCATCAAAATTGCCTAGTTGGCATGCATGATATAGCTATGATACTACCATTACAACCAGCCTTAGAAAATACTAAACATTAAGTTCTCTCGTTTTCCTCTCCACCTTGGTCACCTAGAAAGAGGGAGTATACTGCGCGGGCTTTTCCTGCGTGGTACGCGGGGCAGTTCCACTTAGTCGGTTCGACAGAGACACGAGAAGACGAGGGAGTAGGCTGCTGCAAACGTAGGGCTGTGTGATTTGATAGCGAGTTAGTGCTGGACAGGTGGGGCCCCATGATTTGACTTGCCATTATCATTTTAACTGCGGTGCTACAACGGGCTTGAGTCTCTAGATTCCTGACCACCTCCGTACATGTGCCTCTCCTAATGCTCCACCATGTAGACTGCAGTAGAGGTTGGCTCTTGCATGAGATCCCACTTCTCCACTTTTTCCTTGCCTCTCTTTCCTCCACATATTAAAAAATGCCATGTAAAGCGCACTATTGTACTTACTTGCTGCTACAGGTGCTAAGCTTGCCACATAGGCATAAAGTATGATGTGGCAAGTTAATCAAGAAGAGAGAGACTAGTTTGGTGACCCAAGGAAGAAACAATGCTAAGCGCATGTACCTAGGTGAAAAGACAATTTTGAGTCTATAGCTAATTAAATGAAGCAAACTTAGCAACAAAAAACTAATAGGCACACCATTTCATTGGAAGAGGTCACTCCTTGGCAAATGCAATAAATACTAGTACTCCCTGTGTCCCATAATATAAGAAAGTTTTTGGCACTACACTAGTGTCAAAAACGTTCTTATATTATGGGACGGAGGGAGTACGAAGAAAGAGATAAAGAGAAGTAAAAAAATACACTTATAGACAACCTTATAGCTAACCTTGTTGTAGTATGAGTGACTAAGTGATGACTATGTATGACATGCCAACATCAGATAGCCTAACGCACCGTGTTAAATCTCCAAGGGCGCGACCGCGTGTGCGACACGACGGTCGTGGTTCGCGCGACCATGGTACGGGCTGATAGCAGCCCTTGGATCTGAGATCAAACGGTTACATGCTAAATTGCTGAAAAAATGAATAATAACCCTCCAGGATAGGATATTAACCCATAGGTCTAGAATCACGCCATGCAACTATTCGATCTCAGATCCAAGGGCTCTCGGAAGCCCGTATCATGGGAGAATGGAAAGCCACTCAGAGTAAGGTGGCAGTGTCATTGCTCATGGTGGTTCTAATGAAGTGTATACCGGAGTAGTTGCAAAATTTAATTTCAGGCATGCTTAGTTTAATTTGAGGGGTGTGTTGTGCTGAGACCCCAGCAGAACTATGTTATGTTTCTTCTCGTTACTTTAACTCTTCAGTACGCACATACTAGTATTTCTTACATTTCGTATTTTAGTTGGTATAGTACTTCCATTCGTTTCTTCACATTATATATGTACAATAAATATGGCTAACATCATATAGCCAGCAGTTTAGTTGTCAAAGAATTTCAGGGTGCTTAGTTTTGTCAAAGAATTCCAGGGTGCTTAGTTTTATTTGAGGGGTGGGTTGTGCACTTGTGCTGGACACCATTATTGTGACAAGCCTTTTTAATAGTACTATATGCATAATTTGGCGACGAGCACTCTTTATATGTACGACCTTTTTTTTAATTTCAAGTTTTGCTCCATGGCGCAATCCATCGATACTACTACTGTACAAAAGTGGAGTATATACATTTTTTAAAAGGCTAGAGGGCGGGGCAGTCTAGCTCGTTTAGTTTCACGAGAGGCAAGGGCCTTTGTGATTTGACGGCTCATTACTGCTGTCAAATCGAATAGTACTGCGCCGCCTGTTGCACGCGCGGTGCCTCCATTAAACCCCTCCATTAAATCCGCATGCAAACCGAGAATCCTACTCCGGCCCCACGTCCGTTCATGAGCGGACCGGAATTAAACGCAACACCAGCCAAGCTCCTCCCGTCCGCCCTCAGTTTAAGAGAGGCCAGCCGCCAGCCAAGCTCCTACCGTCCGCCCTCTATTTACACGAGGCTAGACAGACAGCGGGCAAAAATCGCACCCCTCCGCCGCTCCCCCATCTCCTCCTTCACCATTTTCTCCACTCCTCCGATGGCTTGTGATGAGCCGTTCTCCGGCATATTACCCGGCTGGGTGGCCCACCGAGCCCTTCGGATATGGGTGAGGCCGCTCGGTGCTTCACCAACCTCTCTTGGCCCGACGGAGCCAGTTGCCTCCCCAAGCAGGTGCGTGGTTCAGCAACTCACCGCTGTTGTTCAACTTGATGAGGAGTGGCGAGTTGCTCCACACCGGCACAGCGGTGAGCACACCGGTACGGGCGCCGTCGCTGCCGCGTCGTACCGCGCCACCGGTGTCTGCGGTGGCCGCGCCTCTAGTTTCTCTAGGCGCGCCTCCCGTGCCTACGGCAGTGCCATGCAGGCAGACACAGAAGTTGGGTGTGTGGAGAGTGACGAGTCGGTGGCCAGCTTCTCCGTCTTCACCGCCATCATCGAAGAGAAGTAGAACATGGGAGGCCGCCGCCACTTGGGACCCATGAAGGCCACCGCCGAGGCGACGACCGTGGATTCAGGTGGTTTCTTTGCTGCTTCGTCTCTTCCGAGGACCTTCGTCTACCCCGCAAGTGTCTGACGGACATGAGGAAGACAAAGGGATCCGCGGGCGGCCATTTAGAACTAAAATAATTCTAGAAACATCCATTTCTAGAACAAGTATTTCCGTATGGAGGGAGTACTAATTATACAAGAGAGCCGGATTGGCACCTCTTAGTTCATGTAAATGTAATGAAATCCATCATGTTTATATGAAGATCCGGCTTTTTTATATGAAATTCTTCATGCTTATATGAAATCAGTCCGTGTTCGCACGAATTTCATCTAGTTGGTTAGAGTTGTAAAAATGTATGCCGCTCGCGTTTGATGTCGTCCTCCGCGGAAGGAAGCAGGAGGAAATTTGCCAGCTGCCGTTGGAGATGCTCTTTATGCTGGAAATAATAGAGTGACATCCAATCCATTTGAGTTAATTGCCTGTATGATTGTCCCTCTATAAAAAGTTAATTGCATGTATAGTGTACACGTGACTTGCAGGTTGGCTACAGCTTCGTACAGAAAGTTAAAAAGAAACAAGTCCATCCTTAATCTTGTATTCTAAGTACTCTATGGGTTCCACTGTCAGTACAGTAGCGAAATAAGTATATATTAAATAAGTAGAGTAATACATAATATAAAAATCTAAAGTTAAAAGAAAAAATTCGAACTCATGTCATCGCGTTGCGAGCATCCGGCGCTAACTAGCGCAGCACATTTTTGTTGTAGAGCATGCTGGAGATATATCTCCATGTCTACTCTTATATATACTCCATTCGTTCCTAAGTATTTGTCTTTTTCATATTTCAAAGGGACTACCACATACGGATGTGTATGTAAACATATTTTAGAGTGTAGATTTACTCATTTTGCTCCGTATGTCTTTTCAGGAAGGGGTGAGATTTGTCCTTGATTTAATTTATGAGGTATCCAGATGGCACTGCACCGCCAGGAAAATGGGGTAACATCAAAATTATGTACTATTTCTTTGAGTATGTTGGTAAGGTCCGGTCATAGTCAGTTGTTGAAATCTCTAAAAAGACAAATACTCCCTCCGTCCAGAAATACTTGTCATCAAAATGGATAGAAGGAAATGTATCTGGACGTATTTTAGTTTTAGATACATCTCTTTTTATCCATTTTGATGACAAGTATTTTCGGACGGAGGGAGTAGAAAACAGAGTTGGTGATGATGGTGTGCGTGCCATCCGGCAATATAGGCCGTCAGATTTATATCTAAAAGATAGGAAAGAAACTATGGCAATTTTGCAAAAATATACCCACACGTCTCTCCACGTTCGCAAATAAGGCCTTCCCTCATTCAGCCTTTTCTCTCACAAGATAAACTACTCATACAAATACATCTTGATGTTCCGTGCAACGCACGGGTAGCTAGCTAATTTCTTTTAAAATAGTTGCTGCAATAATTGGGTTGACGTGATATATTTTATGTCTGCCCCGAATGATTTCAGATTCACTAGTAGTAACAAAGAAAAGGTTTCCTTGTTAATTAACAGAAAATAGGGTGAAAACTATCACATGAGGCCGGTAAAAACAAGGCACACTGGGTTCAGTGTCATCGTCACTATAGTTGTGCGCGCGCGAGAAGTCTACATATCGAGGGGGCTACCGAGCGAGGCACCGAGACACAATGTTTGATAGAGAAACCAATTGACAGATTATGATCAGATTGAGTTGTCACCCTTCTGCT